>NW_025228562.1:0-1956 GCF_018294505.1 Triticum aestivum | reverse complement strand
GGGATCTAGCCCTTTGACTTTGCACGCACGGGCTTTGAGCAGTGGACCTATCCACCCGGTTGTGGCAGGACAGCCCATAGGAACACTTTGGAGCAACATCCGGGCCAGACCCACAGCAAGATCCCCTCCGTGTAGACCCGACGCGTCCGTTTCCCCCCTCCAGGTGCCGGCGGCGGCGCCGTCCGTGAGGGGGGCACACCCCGGAGACGCGTGCCGGGCGTTTGCACCCGCCACAACACTTCCAGACTTGTGAGAGGCCGCCTTCGCACGATTTGGCGGCATGCTAGCCCCCGGAGGCCGCCGGCCACAGTCGTAGACACGCGAAGAGCAATCCGCATAGAGGGAATTGTTCAGATACTCCTCCATCACGAACAATTATGAAAAATTACCATCAGTCCTACAGCACATGTGCCCGCGTCGTGTAAAAAATCATGATTTTATCGCGCTCCGAGTATTTAATAATATTCACGCCGCATCATTACCGCAGAACGTCTACTAGCGTGTCATAGCCGTTCGTGAGGGGGGGCACCCCCCGGAGACACGTGCCGCCTCTTCGGACATGCCACCACACCACCCTGCATGTATGGGGGCCCGATGCGACGCTCGGGTGGCATTGCTACCCCCCAGGGCCCCCGTCCCGCCTAACCCTGTATCGTTTGACCACGGAATCTAGCCCTTTGACTTTGCACGGACGGGCTTTGAGCAGTGGACCTATCCACCCGGTTGTGGCAGGACAGCCCATAGGAACACTTTGGAGCAACATCCGGGCCAGACCCACAGCAAGATCCCCTCCGTGTAGACCCGACGCGTCCGTTTCCCCCCTCCAGGTGCCGGCGGCGGCGCCGTCCGTGAGGGGGGGCACACCCCGGAGACGCGTGCCGGGCGTTTGCACCCGCCACAACACTTCCAAACTTGTGAGAGGCCGCCTACGCAAGATTTGGAGGCATGCTAGCCCCCGGAGGCCGCCGGCCACAGTCGTAGACACGCGAAGAGCAATCCGCATAGAGGGAATTGTTCAGATACTACTCCATCACGAACAATTATGAAAAATTACCATCAGTCCTACAGCACATGTGCCCGCGTCGTGTAAAAAATCATGATTTTATCGCGCTCCGAGTATTTAATAATATTCACGCCGCATCGTTACCGCAGAACGTCTACTACCGTGTCATCGCCTTTCGTGAGGGGGGGCACCCCCCGGAGACGCGTGCCGCCTCTTCGGACATGCCACCACACCACCCCGCATGTATGGGGGCCCGGTGCGACGCTCGGGTGGCATTGCTACCCCCCCAGGGCCCCCGTCCCGCCTAACCGTGTAGCGTTTGACCACGGGATCTAGCCCTTTGACTTTTCACGGACGGGCTTTGAGCAGTGGACCTATCCACCCGGTTGTGGCAGGACAGCCCATAGGAAAACTTTGGAGCAACATCCGGGCCAGACCCACAGCAAGATCCCCTCCGTGTAGACCCGACGCGTCCGTTTCCCCCCTCCAGGTGCCGGCGGCGACGCCGTCCGTCAGGGGGGGCACACCCCGGAGACGCGTGCCGGGCGTTTGCACCCGCCACAACACTTCCAGAGTTGTGAGAGGCCGCCTACGCAAGATTTGGCGGCATGCTAGCCCCCGGAGGCCGCCGGCCACAGTCGTAGACACGCGAAGAGCAATCCGCATAGAGGGAATTGTTCAGATACTACTCCATCACGAACAATTATGAAAAATTACCATCAGTCCTACAGCACATGTGCCCGCGTCGTGTAAAAAATCATGATTTTATCGCGCTCCGAGTATTTAATAATATTCACGCCGCATCGTTACCGCAGAACGTCTACTACCGTGTCATCGCCGTTCGTGAGGGGGGGCACCCCCCGGAGACGCGTGCCGCCTCTTCGGACATGCCACCACACCACCCCGCATGTATGGGGGCCCGGTGCGACGCTCGGGTGGCATTGCTACCCCCC
>NW_025228561.1:46961-47921 GCF_018294505.1 Triticum aestivum | reverse complement strand
AGAATTCATTTTGTAGTGATTTTCAATTTCACGGTCATTTAGCTCTCTAAACAATTAGGTAAATGACCGAAAAACTATAAATGATGTCAGAACATGTTGGAAATTGATGACATCACTTTGAATGCGGCGTACTGAACACAAAAGAAGTCCGGAGTTCAAATAAGTTTAAAAAACATTGAAGTGCCCGTGTGTAACAGATGAGTTCTCATCCGAAACCTTGATACTCCAAAAGGGTTTGTCCAGTTTGTACACGAAGTGCGTCCAGTTTATGTCGTGACCCACTCTACTCTTTCGCACATGCTATGCGGGTGAAATGATGATACCATGCCAAGTTTCAACATTTCCAGAATTCATTTTGTAGTGATTTTCAATTTCACGGTCATTTAGCTCTCTAAACAATTAGGTAAATGACCGAAAACAACAAATGATGTCAGAACATGTTGGAAATCGATGACGTCGCTTTGAAAGCTGCATACTGAACACAAAAGAAGTCCGGAGTTCAAATAAGTTTAAAAAATATTGAAGTGCTCGTGTAACAGATGAGTTCTCGTCCGAAACCCTGATACTCTGAAAGAGTTTGTCCAGTTTGTACACAAAGTGCGTCCAGTTTTTGCCGTGACCCTCTCTACTCTTTCGCACATGCTATGTGGGTGAAATGATGATACCATGCCAAGTTTCAACATTTTCAGAATTCATTTTGTAGTGATTTTCAATTTCACGGTCATTTAGCTCTCTAAACAATTAGGTAAATGATCAAAAAACAACAAATGATGTCAGAACATGTTGGAAATTGATGACGTCACTTTGAATGCTGCATACTGAACATAAAAGAAGTCCGGAGTTCAAATAAGTTTAAAAAACATTGAAGTGCCCGTGTAACAGATGAGTTCTCGTCCGAAACCCTGATACTCCGAAAGAGTTTGTCCAGTTTGTACACGAAGTGCGTCCAGTTTATGCCGT
>NW_025228561.1:45542-46951 GCF_018294505.1 Triticum aestivum | reverse complement strand
TTTAAAAAACATTGAAGTGCCCGTGTGTAACAGATGAGTTCTCGTCCGAAACCTTGATACTCCAAAAGGGTTTGTCCAGTTTGTACACGAAGTGCGTCCAGTTTATGCCGTGACCCTCTCTACTCTTTCGCACATGCTATGCGGGTCAAATGATGATACCATGCCAAGTTTCAACATTTCCAGAATTCATTTTGTAGTGATTTTCAATTTCACGGTCATTTAGCTCTCTAAACAATTAGGTAAATGACCGAAAAACAACAAATGATGTCAGAACATGTTGGAAATTGATGACGTCGCTTTGAATGCTGCATACTGAACACAAAAGAAGTCCGGAGTTCAAATAAGTTTAAAAAATATTGAAGTGCTCGTGTAACAGATGAGTTCTCGTCCGAAACCCTGATACTCTGAAAGAGTTTGTCCAGTTTGTACACAAAGTGCGTCCAGTTTTTGCCGTGACCCTCTCTACTCTTTCGCACATGCTATGTGGGTGAAATGATGATACCATGCCAAGTTTCAACATTTTCAGAATTCATTTTGTAGTGATTTTCAATTTCACGGTCATTTAGCTCTCTAAACAATTAGGTAAATGATCAAAAAACAACAAATGATGTCAGAACATGTTGGAAATTGATGACGTCACTTTGAATGCTGCATACTGAACATAAAAGAAGTCCGGAGTTCAAATAAGTTTAAAAAACATTGAAGTGCCCGTGTAACAGATGAGTTCTCGTCCGAAACCCTGATACTCCGAAAGAGTTTGTCCAGTTTGTACACGAAGTGCGTCCAGTTTATGCCGTGACCCTCTCTACACTTTCGCACATGCTATGCGGGTCAAATGATGATACCATGCCAAGTTTCAACATTTGCAGAATTCATTTTGTAGTGATTTTCAATTTCACAGTCATTTAGCTCTCTAAACAATTAGGTAAATGACCGAAAAACAACAAATGATGTCAGAACATGTTGGAAATTGATGACGTCGCTTTGAATGCAGCATACCGAACACAAAAGAAGTCCGGAGTTCAAATAAATTTAAAAAACATTGAAGTGCCCGTGTGTAATAGATGAGTTCTCGTCCGAAACCCTCATACTCCGAAAGAGTTTGTCCAGTTTGTACACGAAGTGCGTCCAGTTTATGCCATGACCCTCTCTACACTTTCGCAGATGCTATGTGGGTAAAATGATGATACCATGCTAAGTTTCAACATTTCCAGAATTCATTTTGTAGTGATTTTCAATTTCACGGTCATTTAGCTCTCTAAACAATTAGGTAAATGACCGAAAAACAACAAATGATGTCAGAACATGTTGGAAATAGATGACGTCTCTTTGAATGCTGCATACTAACACAAAAGAAGTCCGGAGTTCAAATAAGTTTAAAAAACATTGAAGTGCCCGTGTAACAGATG
>NW_025228561.1:45026-45532 GCF_018294505.1 Triticum aestivum | reverse complement strand
CAGAATTCATTTTGTAGTGATTTTCAATTTCACGGTCATTTAGCTCTCTAAACAATTAGGTAAATGACCGAAAAACAACAAATGATGTCAGAACATGTTGGAAATTGATGACGTTGCTTTGAATTCTGCATATTGAACACAAAAGAAGTCCAGAGTTCAAATAAGTTTAAAAAACATTGAAGTGCCCCGGTAACAGATGAGTTCTTGTCTGAACCCCTGATACTCCAAAAGAGTTTGTCCAGTTTGTACACGAAGTCCGTCCAGTTTTTGCCGTGACCCTCTCTACTCTTTCGCACCTGCTATGCGGGTGAAATCATGATACGATGCCAAGTTTCAACATTTTCAGAATTCATTTTGTAGTGATTTTCAATTTCACGGTCATTTAGCTCTCTAAACAATTAGGTAAATGACCGAAAAACAATAAATGATGTCAGAACATGTTGGAAATTGATGACATCACTTTGAATGCGGCGTACTGAACACAAAAGAAGTCCGGAGTTCAAATA
>NW_025228561.1:44344-45016 GCF_018294505.1 Triticum aestivum | reverse complement strand
CATGCTGGAAATTGATGACGTCGCTTTGAATGCTGCATACTGAACACAAAAGAAGTCCAGAGTTCAAATAAATTAAGAAAACATTGAAGTGCCCCGGTAATAGATGAGTTCTCGTCCAAAACCCTGATACTCCAAAAGAGTTTGTCCAGTTTGTACACGAAGTGCATCCAGTTTTTTCCGTGACCCTCTCTACTCTTTCGCACATGCTATGCGGGTGAAATGATGATACGATGCCAAGTTTCAACATTTTCAGAATTCATTTTGTAGTGATTTTCAATTTCACGGTCATTTAGCTCTCCAAACAATTAGGTAAATGACCGAAAAACAATAAATGATGTCAGAACATGTTGGAAATTGATGACATCACTTTGAATGCTGCGTACTGAACACAAAAGAAGTCCGGAGTTCAAATAAGTTTAAAAAACATTGAAGTGCCCATATGTAACAGATGAGTTCTCGTCCGAAACCCTAATACTCCGAAAGAGTTTGTCCAGTTTGTACACGAAGTGCATCCAGTTTTTCCCGTGAACGTCTCTACTCTTTCGCACATGCTATAGGGGTGAAATGATGATACCATGCCAAGTTTAAACATTTTCAGAATTCATTTTGTAGTGATTTTCAATTTCACGGTCATTTAGTTCTCTAAACAATTAGGTAAATGACCGAAAAACA
>NW_025228561.1:43557-44334 GCF_018294505.1 Triticum aestivum | reverse complement strand
TTTAAAAAACATTGAAGTGCCCGTGTGTAACAGATGAGTTCTCGTCCGAAACCTTGATACTCCAAAAGGGTTTGTCCAGTTTGTACACGAAGTGCGTCCAGTTTATGCCGTGACCCTCTCTACTCTTTCGCACATGCTATGCGGGTCAAATGATGATACCATGCCAAGTTTCAACATTTCCAGAATTCATTTTGTAGTGATTTTCAATTTCACGGTCATTTAGCTCTCTAAACAATTAGGTAAATGACCGAAAAACAACAAATGATGTCAGAACATGTTGGAAATTGATGACGTCGCTTTGAATGCTGCATACTGAACACAAAAGAAGTCCGGAGTTCAAATAAGTTTAAAAAATATTGAAGTGCTCGTGTAACAGATGAGTTCTCGTCCGAAACCCTGATACTCTGAAATAGTTTGTCCAGTTTGTACACAAAGTGCGTCCAGTTTTTGCCGTGACCCTCTCTACTCTTTCGCACATGCTATGTGGGTGAAATGATGATACCATGCCAAGTTTCAACATTTTCAGAATTCATTTTGTAGTGATTTTCAATTTCACGGTCATTTAGCTCTCTAAACAATTAGGTAAATGATCAAAAAACAACAAATGATGTCAGAACATGTTGGAAATTGATGACGTCACTTTGAATGCTGCATACTGAACACAAAAGAAGTCCGGAGTTCAAATAAGTTTAAAAAACATTGAAGTGCCCGTGTAACAGATGTGTTCTCGTCCGAAACCCTGATACTCCGAAAGAGTTTGTCCAGTTTGTACACGAA
>NW_025228561.1:38881-41092 GCF_018294505.1 Triticum aestivum | reverse complement strand
TAAGAGATGAGTTCTCATCCGAAACCCTGATACTCCGAAAGAGTTTGTCCAGTTTGTACATGAAGTGTGTCCAGTTTTTGCCGTGACCCTCTCTACTCTTTCGCACATGCTATGCGGGTGAAATGATGATACCATGCCAAGTTTAAACATTTTTAGAATTCATTTTGTAGTGATTTTCAATTTCATGGTCATTTAGCTCTCTAAACAATTAGGTAAATGACCGAAAAACAACAAATGATGTCAGAACATGTTGGAAATTGATGACGTCGCTTTGAATGCTGCATACTGAACACAAAAGAAGTCCGGAGTTCAAATAAGTTTAAAAAACATTGAAGTGCTCGTGTAATAGATGAGTTCTCGTCCGAAACCTTGATACTCTGAAATAGTTTGTCCAGTTTGTACACGAAGTGCGTGCAGCTTTTGCCGTGACCCTCTCTACTGTTTCGCACATGCTATGCGGGTGAAATGATGATACTATGCCAAGTTTTAACATTTTCAGAATTCATTTTGTAGTGATTTTCAATTTCACGGTCATTTAGCTCTCTAAACAATTAGGTAAATGACCGAAAAACAACAAATGATGTCAGAACATGTTGGAAATAGATGACGTCTCTTTGAATGCTGCATACTAACACAAAAGAAGTCCGGAGTTCAAATAAGTTTAAAAAACATTGAAGTGCCCGTGTAACAGATGGGTTCTCGTTCGAAACCCTGATACTCCGAAAGAGTTTGTCCAGTTTGTACACGAAATGCGTCCAGTTTCTGCCGTGACCCTCTCTACTCTTTCGCACATGCTATGTGGGTGAAATGATGATACCATGCCAAGTTTCAACATTTTCAGAATTCATGTTGTAGTGATTTTCAATTTCACTGTCATTTAGCTCTCTAAACAATTAGGTAAATGACCGAAAAACAACAAATGATGTCAGAACATGTTGGAAATTGATGACGTCGCTTTGAATGCTGCATAGTGAACACAAAAGAAGTCAGGAGTTCAAATAAGTTTAAAAACATTGAAGTGCCCGTGCAACAGATGAGTTCTCGTCCGAAACCCTGATACTCCGAAAGAGTTTGTCCAGTTTGTACACGAAGTGCGTCCAGTTTTTGCCGTGCCCCTCTCTACTCTTTCGCACATGCTAGGTGGGTGAAATGATGATACTATGCCAAGTTTCAACATTTTCAGAATTCATTTTGTACTGATTTTCAATTTCACGGTCATTTAGCTCTCTAAACAATTAGGTAAATGACCGAAAAATAACAAATGATGGCAGAACATGTTGGAAATTGATGGCATCACTTTGAATGTTGCATACTGAACGCAAAAGAAGTCCGGTGTTCAAATAAGTTTAAAAAACATTGAAGTGCCCGTGTAAGAGATGAGTTCTCATCCGAAACCCTGATACTCCGAAAGAGTTTGTCCTGTTTGTACATGAAGTGCGTCCAGTTTTTGCCGTGACCCTCTCTACTCTTTCGCACATGCTATGCAGGTGAAATAATGATACCATGCCAAGTTTAAACATTTTTAGAATTCATTTTGTAGTGATTTTCAATTTCATGGTCATTTAGCTCTCTAAACAATTAGGTAAATGACCAAAAAACAACAAATGATGTCAGAACATGTTGGAAATTGATGACGTCACTTTGAATGCTGCATACTGAACACAAAAGAAGTCCAGAGTTCAAATAAGTTTAAAAAACATTGAAGTGCTCGTGTAACAGATGAGTTTTCATCCGAAACCCTGATACTCTGAAAGAGTTTGTCCAGTTTGTACACAAAGTGCGTGCAGTTTTTGCCGTGACCCTCTCTACTCTTTCGCACATGCTATGCGGGTGAAATGATGATACTATGCCAAGTTTCAACATTTTCAGAATTCATTTTGTAGTGATTTTCAATTTCACGGTCATTTAGCTCTCTAAACAATTAGGTAAATGACCGAAAAACAACAAATGATGTCAGAACATGTTGGAAATAGATGACGTCTCTTTGAATGCTGCATACTAACACAAAAGAAGTTCGGAGTTCAACTAAGTTTAAAAAACATTGAAGTGCCCGTGTAACAGATGAGTTCTCGTCCGAAACCCTGATACTCCGAAAGAGTTTGTCCTGTTTGTACACGAAGTGCGTCCAGTTTTTGCCGTGACCCTCTCTACTCTTTCACACATGCTATGCGGGTGAAATGATGATACCATGCCAAGTTTAAACATTTTTAG
>NW_025228561.1:38066-38871 GCF_018294505.1 Triticum aestivum | reverse complement strand
CCAGTTTTTGTCGTGACCCTCTCTACTCTTTCGCACATGCTATGCGGGTGAAATGATGATACCATGCCAAGTTTCAAAATTTTCAGAATTCATTTTGTAGTGATTTTCAATTTCACGGTCATTTCGCTCTCTAAACAATTAGGTAAATGACCGAAAAAACAAATGATGTTAGAACATGTTGGAAATTGATGACGTCGCTTAGAATGCTGCATACTGAACAAAAAGAAGTCCGGAGTTCAAATAAGTTTAAAAAACATTGAAGTGCCCGTGTAACAGATGAGTTCTCGTCCGAAACCCTGATACTCCGAAAGAGTTTGTCCAGTTTGTACATGAAGTGCATCCAGTTTTTGCCGTGACCCTCTCTACTCTTTTGCACATGCTATGCGGGTGAAATGATGATACCATGCCAAGTTTCAACATTTTCAGAATTCATTTTGTAGTGATTTTCAATTTCACAGTCATTTAGCTCTCTAAACAATTAGGTAAATGACCGAAAAAACAAATGATGTTAGAACATGTTGGAAATTGATGACGTCGCTTTGAATGCTGCATACTGAACAAAAAGAAGTCCGGAGTTCAAATAAGTTTAAAAAACATTGAAGTGCCCGTGTAACAGATGAGTTCTCGTCCGAAACCCTGATACTCCAAAAGAGTTTGTCCAGTTTGTACATGAAGTGCATCCAGTTTTTGCCGTGACCCTCTCTACTCTTTTGCACATGCTATGCGGGTGAAATGATGATACCATGCCAAGTTTCAACATTTTCAGAATTCATTTTGTGGTGATTTTCAATTTCACGGTCATTTA
>NW_025228561.1:37337-38056 GCF_018294505.1 Triticum aestivum | reverse complement strand
TGTAACAGATGAGTTCTCGTCCGAAACCCTGATACTCCGAAAGAGTTTGTCCAGTTTGTACATGAAGTGCATCCAGTTTTTGCCGTGACCCTCTCTACTCTTTTGCACATGCTATGCGGGTGAAATGATGATACCATGCCAAGTTTCAACATTTTCAGAATTCATTTTGTAGTGATTTTCAATTTCACAGTCATTTAGCTCTCTAAACAATTAGGTAAAAGACCGAAAAACAACAAATGATGTGAGAACATGTTGGAAATTGATGACGTTGCTTTGAATGCTGCATACTGAACACAAAAGAAGTCCGAAGTTCAAATAAGTTTAAAAAACATCGAAGTGCCCGTGTAACAGATGAGTTCTCGTCCGAAACCCTGATACTCCGAAAGAGTTTGTCCAGTTTGTACACGAAGTGCATCCAGTTTTTGCCATGACCCTATCTACTCTTTCGCACATGCTATGCGGGTGAAATGATGATACCATGCCAAGTTTCAACATTTTCAGAATTCATTTTGTAGTGATTTTCAATTTCACAGTCATTTAGCTCTCTAAACAATTAGGTAAATGACCGAAAAACAACAAATGATGTCAGAACATGTTGGGAATTGATGATGTCGCTTTGAATGCTGCATACTGAACACAAAAGAAGTACAGCGTTCAAATAAGTTTAAAAACATTTATGTGCCCGTGTAACAGATGAGTTCTCGTCCGAAACCCTGATA
>NW_025228561.1:36454-37327 GCF_018294505.1 Triticum aestivum | reverse complement strand
TGACCGAAAAACAAATGATGTTAGAACATGTTGGAAATTGATGACGTCACTTTGAATGCTGCATACTGAACAAAAAGAAGTCCGGAGTTCAAATAAGTTTCAAAAACATTGAAGTGCCCATGTAACAGATGAGTTCTCGTCCGAAACCCTGATACGCCGAAAGAGTTTGTCCCATTTGTACACGAAGTGCATCCAGTTTTTGCCGTGACCCTCTATACTCTTTTGCACATGCTATGCGGGTGAAATGATGATACCATGCCAAGTTTCAACATTTTCAGAATTCATTTTGTAGTGATTTTCAATTTCACGGTTATTTGGCTCTCTAAACAATTAGGTAAATGACCGAAAAACAACAAATGATGTCAGAACATGTTGGAAATTGATGACGTTGCTTTGAATGCTGCATACTGAACACAAAAGAAGTCCGAAGTTCAAATAAGTTTAAAAAACATCGAAGTGCCCGTGTAACAGATGAGTTCTCGTCCGAAACCCTGATACTGCGAAAGAGTTTGTCCAGTTTTTACACGAAGTGCGTCCAGTTTTTGCCGTGACCCTCTCTACTCTTTCGCACATGCTATGCGGGTGAAATGATGATACCATGCCAAGTTTCAACATTTTCAGAATTCATTTTGTAGTGATTTTCGATTTCACGGTCATTTAGCTCTCTAAACAATTAGGTAAATGACCGCAAAACAACAAATGATGTCAGAACATGTTGGGAATTGATGACGTCACTTTGAATGCTGCATACTAAACACAAAAGAAGTCCAGCGTTCAAATAAGTTTAAAAACATTTAAGTGCCCGTGTAACAGATGAGTTCTCGTCCGAAACCCTGATACTCCGAAAGAGTTTGTCCAGTTTGTACATGAAGT
>NW_025228561.1:35786-36444 GCF_018294505.1 Triticum aestivum | reverse complement strand
CCAAGTTTCAACATTTCCAGAATTCATTTTGTAGTGATTTTCAATTTCACGGTCATTTAGCTCTCTAAACAATTAGGTAAATGACCGAAAAATAACAAATGATGGCAGAACATGTTGGAAATTGATGACGTCACTTTGAATGCTGCATACTGAACACAAAAGAAGTCCGGAGTTCAAATAAGTTTAAAAAACATTGAAGTGCCCGTGTAAGAGATGAGTTCTCGTCCGAAACCCTGATACTCCGAAAGAGTTTGTCCAGTTTGTACATGAAGTGCGTCCAGTTTTTGCCGTGACCCTCTCTACTCTTTCGCACATGCTATGCGGGTGAAATGATGATACCATGCCAAGTTTAAACATTTTTAGAATTCATTTTGTAGTGATTTTCAATTTCATGGTCATTTAGCTCTCTAAACAATTAGGTAAATGACCGAAAAACAACAAATGATGTCAGAACATGTTGGAAATTGATGACGTCGCTTTGAATGCTGCATACTGAACACAAAAGAAGTCTGGAGTTCAAATAAGTTTAAAAAACATCGAAGTGCTCGTGTAACAGATGAGTTCTCGTCTGAAACCCTGATACTCTGAAAGAGTTTGTCCAGTTTGTACACGAAGTGCGTGCAGTTTTTGTCGTGACCCTCTCTACTCTTTCGCACAT
>NW_025228561.1:8931-35124 GCF_018294505.1 Triticum aestivum | reverse complement strand
TTCAATTTCACGGTCATTTAGCTCTCTAAACAATTAGGTAAATGACCAAAAAACAACAAATGATGTCAGAACATATTGGAAATTGATGACGTCGCTTTGAATGCTGCATACTGAACACAAAAGAAGTCCGGAGTTCAAATAAGTTTAAAAAACATTGAAGTGCTCGTGTAACAGATGAGTTCTCGTCAGAAACCCTGATACTCCGAAAGAGTTTGTCCAGTTTGTACACGAAGTGCGTCCAGTTTTTGCCGTGACCCTCTCTACTGTTTAGCACATGTTATGCGGGTGAAATGATGATACCATGCCAAGTTTCAACATTTCCAGAATTCATTTTGTAGTGATGTCGGTGTACTAGAGTAGGGGTACCCTATTACCCCGAACTTGTGCACGGGCAGTCGCCGCATCCCGCGGCAAGGCTTGCCGAGTGACCGCCAAGATCCTCCGCGGCTACTTTGAAGACCATTCAAGAGCAAAGTACTCAAACCAAGGCCCCGGCAAGAGGAGCTTGCTGGGAATGCCAACCAAGGCCCCGGCAAGAGGAGCTTGCCGGGAATGCCAACCAAGGCCCCGGCAAGAGGAGCTTTCCAGGAAAGCCAACCCAGGCCCCGGCAAGAGAAGCTGGCCGGGAAGGAAACACGACCCCGGCAAGAGGAGCTTGCCGGGAAGGCCACTCAAGGCATACCAAGGAACTTGCCGTGACGCGCCACGCGCTCCGGCAAGGCGACAAGGCCCCGGCAAGAGGAGCTTGCCGGGAAGACTGGCCAAGGTACCTCGGAGCCCGGCGAGCGACAAGCTTCCGGGCCCGACGAGATAGCAGCAGCGACAAGATGACGACCGCGGCAAGGAGCTTGCCGCGGGAAACCCCCACTTCGTGCCCGCGCTCCAGCCCACCTGCCAACGTGTCGCTCTGGAACCCTCCCAAGCACACGCGACAGGGGCCGTGCAGCTAGGGGTGCGAGGTGGCAAGCAGGCGCTGATAAGATCACCATCGTGGCGAACGATGGCGCCCCTAACGGTCCTTCTCTGCACTGTTCGGGCGACTCAGACGGGCATTTAATGCCCTTGTCCCCTGCCGTCAGAGTTAGGTAGGGTGCACTGTACAAGCAACTGTACCAACTACCTTGCTTTTTACATTTTTACCCTCCTCTGCGTTGCCACCTGTCGGTGACCCCTTTAGCGTATAAAAGGAGGCCCCTGCGCAACGTAGAGGAGGTTCGGCTCATTCGAAACATCAGGCACACCCTCGCGCTCAGTCTGGCAGCGTCCATCGCTCCTGAGCAAGAATCCAATACACACAAACAAGCAGCAGTAGGGTTTTACGCATCCGTGCGGCCCGAAGCTGGGTAAAACCGCCTGTGTGCCTCGCCTCGATCTTCTCTTCGCGCGATCTCCGCCCCCCCACCGAACCGAAAGGGGCCCGGCTAGCCGCCCCATAGGTGTTCGTGGGTCAGCATCGCCCGACATCTTTGGCGCGCCAAGTAGGTTGCGTCGAGATTGTGAGAACCTGATCCGGCGTTCACACGAGCTAGATCTGCATTCTCTTCATCAACATGCCACCGAAGAAGAAGACTTCAGCATCAGCCGCTCCGTCCGCATCGCTTCCGCCACCGTTGGAGCAAACGGGTGGTGGAATGGACGCCGGCGGAAGAATGGGCCTCGACGAGGAAGCTCATGATGCTGCCAGGTCCAAGAACAAGGCTGCGCAAGCCTCGACGTCTGTGGATGTTCCGCGCCACTCTCAGGAGGCGCAAGATCAACAGCGCCCTGGCGCTCGCAGCGCCATGCGCATGATAGACCAAGGCCAAGCTCCTGGATCTCGGGGCGCTCAAGACCAGCATGCACGCCAGCATGCTGGCACGAGCGGGGCACGGTCGCCTGGGCGGGATACTGCTCCTTCTAACGTAGTTAGAAGTTCGAGCACGTCCCGCTCCTCGCGCCGTCCGCCACTGCCACCCACCACTCCAGCAGAAGCCTTGGCGCGAGTGCAACTTCTCCTAGACTACCCTCCGACGGCGGACAAGACCGACGAATGGAGGGCCACTATCCAGAGCCTCATCAGCTTCGCCAACGGCGACACCACGCGGCAACCAAACACCTCGCTGCCGCGGCAGGACAGCCGGACGCGAGCCGACGGCAACAAGACCGGGGGAGGTGCGACTTCCATGCACTCTCCACTACGAAGGCCAAAGTCGCCGATTCACCGGGTCCACCCCGACAGCAGCTCCACCGTGTCGTCAGACCCACGAGCGCGTCGCGACCAACACCAAGTTCTCCATGAACGACAACAAGAAGACGCTCGAACCCGCATCGAGCGCCGAAGAGAAGCGCGACGTCAATCCGACAAGCGCGCTGGGCCCTCTGTTGACATGCATGCGCTAGGGGAACGAGGCGATCTGCCGTACGCGGTAGGTTGCCCTGCGTTCACCCGTGAGCTGCGGCAAGTCCAGTGGCCCAGTACGAAGGACTTCAAGCCAGATGTGCCGGAGAAGTACGACGACAAGACGCATCCGTCAGAATTCCTCAGCATCTACACCATCGCAGTGCAGGCTGCCGGGGGACGAGACGACAAGATCCTCGCCAACTACTTCCCGCTGGTGCTCAAGCCCAACGTCAGATCCTGGCTCATGCACTTGCGGGAAAGCTCCATATCCTCTTGGGCTGATCTGTGCCATCAGTTTGTCGGCACCTTCACCGGCGGACACAAGCCTCATGGCCAGGAGAGTGATCTTCATTTGCTCGCCCAGAAGGAAGGAGAGCCCCTGCGCAAGTACATCCAAAGATTCAGCAGCGTGCAGCACAACATCCCAGATGTCCACCCTGCCGCGGTGATTAGCGCGTTCCATCAGAATGTGCGAAACCGCAGGATGCGGGAGGAAATGGCGATGTGCAAGATCAGGGATGTCAGTGAGCTATATGCACTAGCCGACAAGTGTGCACGCGCTGAAGAAGGGAGGAGACTCCCCGGAGAAGGTATAGGAGCAGAGGGATCTGACAGTGAGGATGCTGCCCCGGCAAGGAAAAACCGGCGGCGGAACAACAGAAGGAGGAAAGGTAAAGAAGTGCTAGTTGTCGAGTAGACCGGCAATGGAGGTGGCGCCAAGGAAACAAAAGTTGGTGGCTCCGACAAGGAGGCCCAGCCTATGGCGGCCGCCGACAAGCAGGACAGCTCCGGCAAGCAGTATTGCAAGATTCACTGCACCAAGGGCCATGATCTCCAGCACTGCAAGAAAGTCGAGCAGCTTGTTGAGCAACAGAAAGCTGAATACGAGCGGCGCGACAAGGAGAAGGCCCAGGAAGGTGCTGGCGGATCCGGCAAGAAACGTCCCGGCCGAGGAGGACGCTGCAGCAAGGCCAAGCAGCGGCAAGGAGACAGACCTCCTCGCGGCCGCGAAAAGGATGAAGATGATGGCGATGATGAAGATATGGATGATCAGAACACTGATGAGCATGAGTTCCAGAAAGCCACAGAGGTCCTATGCGTTGATGGTGGTGCTTCTCTGCACACCTCGCACCGTCAGTTCAAGCAGTGGGTGCGGGAAGTTAATGCAGCAGAACCACCCGTCGAGTCACGCAAGCCTCTGAAATGGTCCAGCACGCCTATCATCTTCGACATTGAGGACCACCCTGATCGCGTAACTGCGGTCGGGTGCTTGCCGATGTTGGTTTCACCAACAATCCGCAACCTCAAGGTCACAAAGATGCTAGTTGACAGCGGGGCCGGCTTGAATCTGATGTCCTCCGCGGTGCTCCAGAAACTCCAAATCCCTGACAGCGAGCTCGAGGAAACCGGCACTTTCCAAGGAATCAGCCCGGGAAGGAGCAAGCCGAAGGGAAAGACCACGTTGCCGGTAACATTTGGCAGTGAGCTGAACTTCAGGACTGAGAGGGTCACGTTTGACGTTGCCGACTTCCCATTACCTTACAATGGGATCCTTGGCCGTCCAGCACTCGCCAAGTTCATGGCAGCCTCTTACTATGCATACAACATACTAAAAATGCCAGGCCCAATAAGTGTCATCTCTGTCCCTGGAGACAAGAAGGATGCTCTTATCTGTGCCGACAAGATCTACCGGGAAGCAGCAGCCGCAGCAGAGCGCAAGACACTTGCCGCTGAAGCTCCCGGGGGAAGGAAGAAGACCAAGTCCGGCAAGAGCTCTGATGCCCACTCCGGCAAGCGCACCTCTTCGGAGTACTGCGCTACCGTCGAGGACGCACCATCGAGCTCCACCTGCAAGTGCAAGAAGGCGATGGCAGCTCCACCTACGACTAAGAAAGTGTCCGCCAAGGAGGATGGCGCTAGTGGTACCTTCACCATCAGCGCCACTCTTGACCCCAAATAGGAAAGCGCGCTCGTTGCTTTCCTGCGGGTGAATGTCGACGTGTTTGCGTGGCAACCGTCTGATATCCCCAGTGTTCCCAGGAAAGCAATTGAGCACCACCTTGCCGTCTGTCCTCATGCGCGGCCCGTCAAGCAAAGAGTCAGGAAGCAAGCAGTGGAGCGCCAAGAGTTCATAGCAGAAGAAATCAAGAAGTTGGAAGCAGCAGGCCTTGTCAGAGGAGTACTCCATCCCACGTGGTTGGCCAATCCAGTTGTCGTGCGCAAGGCTAACGGGAAATGGAGACTCTGTATTGACTTCACCGATGTCAATAGAGCTTGTCCCAAAGACCCATTTCCCTTGCCGCGCATTAACCAGATTGTTGACTCCACAGCCGGATGTGATTTGCTTTCATTTCTTGACGCATACTCAGGATACCATCAGATCTTCATGGCAGAAGAAGATGAAGAGAAAACCGCATTTATCACCCCGTGTGGCACGTACTGCTTTGTACGGATGCCTTTTGGGTTGAAGAATGCTGGTTCAACATTCGCAAGGGTAGTCCACCATGCTTTTGAGCCGCAGATGCACAGAAATGTGGAAGCCTACATGGATGACATAGTGGTCAAGAGCAAGGACAGGGCAACCCTAATTCAAGATTTAGACGAGACTTTTGCAAATCTACGCAAGATCAACCTCAAGCTCAACCCCGAGAAGTGCGTGTTTGGAGTCCCTTCCGGCAAGCTTCTCGGGTTCTTCATGTCTCAGCGGGGAATTGAAGCCAATCCCGACAAGATCAAGGCCATTGAGCAGATCGAAGCACCAAACCGCGTCAAGGATATACGAAGGCTTGCCGGTTGCGTGGCTGCTCTCAGCAGGTTTATCTCTAGATCTGCTGAACGCGCCCTGCCATTTTTCAAAATTTTGAAGAAGGCAGGTCCAATGAAATGGACTCCGGAAGCGGAGGCCGCGCTGCAGGACTTGAAGAGATACCTGTCCTCCACTCCAATACTTGTCGCACCTAAACCACAAGAAAAGTTACTGCTATATCTGGCAGCAACCAATCAAGTGGTTAGTGTTGTGTTAGTAGCAGAGAGGGAGGCGGACTATGAGCCAGCGACCACGGCAAGTGAACCCAGCGACAAGCAGGGGGCTTCCCCGACAAGCTCTGGCCCCGACAAGGTTGAGTCTGCGCAGGCATGCAAGGAGGTGCAGAGGAGAATGGTGCAGCGCCCAGTTTACTTTGTCAGTTCCCTTCTGCAAGGGGCTAGGTCAAGGTACTCCGGTGTGCAGAAGCTGCTTTTTGGCCTCCTCATGGCCTCGAGAAAGCTGCGCCATTACTTCCAAGCACATGAGATCACAGTCTGTCAGGACCCCGACTCAATGCCACATCGATCTAGCATGTAACACCTCATATCATTTTGCGGCCTCACGCACGGTATTCCCACGGGTGTCGTCTTACCTTTGCCCGGGACCGTATGCGTCTTTTGGCACACGTATATGATAGTGTCGCTAGCATCCATATGATAAGGAGCCCGGGCTGACATGGCTAGTCGTAAACCCAAAGTGGCACAAACCTACAGGGACAAGCATCCATGACCCAGCATCGAACGTGTCGGTCATCAGCGAGTGAATCCAGGCTGTAGCACTGGGCTAGCAGGACTCCGGTGAACCGGGCTGCAGCGGGCTAACAGGACTCCGGTATTCATCGCGTGACATTTCCCTGAAGGGACAGACACAGGAACGACGAAGGACACATACCGGCCAGCCTAAGTGTTCCGGAGCAGTAGCAAGCTACCATGGCTCAGTGGAAACACCAGGAGACATTTCCCGGTAAGAGAGGCTACCAAGGATAAACAACTAGGTTGTCAGATCCCACACATACCAAGCATTTCAATAACATACACACAATATGCTCGATATGTGCAAATACAACATGGCATCACAACATGACTCTACAACTCAAGTATTTATTCATTAGGCTCCGAGGAGCGAGATATTACAAACAGGGGTCTCATGACCCAACATTCAGAGCATACATATCGAAGCACAAGCGGAAGCTATCATGTCTGAGTACAGACATCTATAAATGAAAAAGGCTGAGAAGCCTGACTATCTACCAAATCCTGCTGAGGCACAAGATCGTAGCTGAGGTAACAAGCTAAACGTCGAAGTCCATGTGGAACTACTAGTGAGACTGAAGTCTCTCTGCAAAAACATAAAATAGGCAAACGTGAGTACAAATGTACCCAGCAAGACTTACATCAGAACTAACTACATATGCATCATTTTCAACAAGGGGATGGTGGGGTTTAACTGCAGCAAGCCAGCTTTGACTCGGTGGCTATCCTAAACTACGACTGCAAGCGACTCTTTTGAGGTGGCGCACACGAGTCCACATATTCACCATATCAATACACCACTATGGATCCGCTCCCGTCTCCCTACGAGAACGCCATCCATAGCACTCACGCTTATCTTGCGCATTTTAAAGTATCCACTTTCACTTGTCTATGAACTGATATAAGCAACCCAGAAGTCCTTTACCGCGGACACGGCTATTCGAATAGATGATGTTAACTCGGCAGACTTCAAGCGAAAGCCGATGTGGGTGTAGACCACGACCTACCTAAACACCTAAGTCTCTAGTCCAGGTTTATCGCCTATTCGGGTTCCATCCATGAGGAGATCCGGCCGGAGTTTCGCTCACAGCCCCAAACGATGTGAACAGGGTTCCGTGACACCAAACGGGTTCCCGGTTTACCCGGCCACGTGCCTACCGCATCACAGCCCACCCCTACGGTCAGCGCTGTCCACGGCCTCCAGCATACTACAAACACCAGAAACTACTTGCAACTCCTGGACAGAGGACAAGGGTGATTAAGAAGTCGAGCGGGGTCATATTTCAGGGCCCAATGTATGGTAGTAGCTGAGTCATGGATCACAAACACAGAACTCAGTTCCTAAGGACGGCTTCAATGAGACAACCCACCATGTACTCCTACATGGCCTCTCACCGCTACCTTTACCAAATCGTGTTCACACACTTGGCTCTCAATGGTAGGACATGTTCACACACCTCTGATCCATTCCCGATGAATCAGACCTGACACAACTCTAAGCAGTAGCAGGCATGACAAACAAGCAAGAATGAGTAGGCACAACAGGGCTCAAACAACTCCTACTCATGCTAGTGGGTTTCATCTATTTACAGTGGCAATGACAGGTCATGTAAAGGATAAAGGGGTTCAACTACCGCAACAAGTAGCAGATGAATCGTTGTTGTCCTAATGCAGTAAAAGAGAGCAGGAGCGAGAGAGTGGGTTTGTATCGGAATGAACAAGGGGGTTTTGCTTGCCTGGCACTTCTGAAGATAGCATTGAGTCTTCATCAGTGTCAACGATCACATCATCGGTATCACGTCTATCGAGAGGGGACAAATACCGGCAACATAGAAGGGAACACAATCAATGCAATGCACAATATGATGCATGATCATGACATGGCAAAATGAATGTGTTTTGAGCTAATGCAACTAGCAACAGATTAAATGAAGTTGGTTTGAATACAAGATTCAAATTTAAACTCCATATGTGATTATTCAAATGCCATTTAATTGATTTGTGCTAAACAGCAGCTATAAGTTGTTCTAACATGCATGAAAATGGTACAGATCGATTCCTTGAATTTTTCTGATAATTTTTCATATATAAATTATTTAATTTGGAGTTACGGTTGAATTTCTATAATTTTTAGAAGTTTATACAATTTTCTGGAATTTTCTGAATAAAAACAAATCCAGAAAACATTACTGCGTCATCCTGACGTCATGATGATGTCAGCAGGTCAACGTGGCACAGTCCGGTCAAACTCTGACCGGTGGGTCCCGAGTGTCAGTGTCTAACTAAACTAACCTAGCTTAGTTAATAATAACCTAACTTAATTAGCCGGGCGGGGCCCGCATGTCAGTGAGAGAGAGAGAGGGGTCAAACCGGCCAGTGGGGTCAAACCCGGGTCAAACTCGCCGGAGTTGACCCGAGGCTCGTCGCCGGCGAGGCCAGGGACGGCGGAGAGCGTCGGGATTCGCCCTCCGATGACCAAAAGAGCGGCGGAGGGGCTCTACGGGATGCCCAGGCTCGCGCGCATCTAACAGGGCAAACGGGAGAAGCTAGGGTGGCCGGAGGCGACGACAATCATGACGACGGCGGCGGCCGGAGTTCGGGTGGTGGCGGGTTTGGCGCTACGAGCGGTGGTTTGGCGCGCTGAGGGCACTAGGGAGAAGCTCTTGCTCCTCCGCATCCAAAGGAACGGACGGGAGGCCGCGAGGTGGCCGGAGTTGAGCACGGCGTCGACCTCGGCGGCGGCCGGAGCTCGGGCGAGCTCGGGGTCGGTGTTAGGGAGCACGGCAGGAGGCAAAGGGGGGTGTTACGACCTCCTGGGGTTGCACTGAGCACGGCCGCGTGCTCGGTTGCAGCTCTAGGCAACGGTGGCTACGGCGGCGACATGGCCGGCGGCGAAGAGCTCTCGGCTCCGGTGGATATTGGCGCTAGCAGGAGAAAAAGTGCCAGGGGAGGGAGGGGATCGACGCAGCAGCTCACAGCGGATCGAACGAAGGGGTTGGTGAGCTCGGGGGCGTCCTCGTTGCTGCGAATCGAGCGGCAGCGATCTCCGGCCATGGCGATGAAGACGGTGGTGATGGCGGCGTTGCAGCGCGTCCGTGGCGTCGTGGCTTGTCGAGGAGGTCGGGGACATCGAGACGGAGCTCGCAAGCACAGCGAGGGGTCGAGGGGGAGATGGTGTCCGTGGCGTTATGGTGGCGCGGCTGCGGCTGCGCTCGGGCGAGTGAGAGAGAGGAAGCAGAGGAGAGAAACAAGGGAGAGGGAGAGAGCGAGGGGGTCCAGGGGGTCGGGGCGGCGCCGAGGAGATGACGCACGGCATCGCGGTGGCAGGCGATGCAGACGAGCAGGGTGGTGGCGTGGCGAGCTCGGGCGCGTGCGCCGTGTCCCTCCTCTGCCTACTGGCGCGAGGAGGAAGGCGACAGGGAGGGTAGCGGTGGCGGGCTGGGCCGCTGGAGGAGTTGGCCAGGTAAGTGGGCGCCAGGTAAGTGGCTGGGCTTCTCTCTTTTTTTATATATCTGTTCTGTTTTCTATTTAATTGCCACTGAATTCAAATTCAAACAAATTTGACAACAGTGCCAAAACTCCCCTGGATAATTTTATGTCACTTAAGGTCTACTCCTCATAAACATAAAATATCTCAGGACATTTGAAAATATATTCATTATATATTATGAATATAACTCCAAATTCAAATAAAATATTGATTTAAAATCAGAGCCCAAATAATTCCTTAGAAATGTCCCAAAATTTTGGTTTGATTTATAACTCTTGCCAAAATTGTCAGAGCTATTTCTAGGGCATTTTGGATTTACTGATTGCAATTTTAGGGTTTCTTGCCCCTTTATTAAAATGATTTCCGAGGCTTTCAATTTCCTCATTTCAACTTTCGGAATATAGACATGATGCACACATGAAGCGAGCCTAGAGCATTACCAGAAGCTAGGGATGTGACAACTCACCCCCACTAAACAATAATCTCGTCTCGAGATTCAAGCGTAGGGTAAGATGAAGGGGAAACGCAAACTAACATAATCTCCACGATCCAGGGTGCACTTCAAATGAACGTTGATTCGTTCACCATCATTATCTCGAAGTCTTGCTCTGGGAACTCCAACCAACATGACAACGAGAGGAGAAGGGAACTCTAGAAGGATCAATCTTCTCGAAGGTCGAACAACTCAGGATTAACTCTCGGAATGAGACATAGCAACATCTCTCGAGCTGAGAGGCGAAGCACACATCTATAGGAATGGAGTGAAGCAGATGACGAGGGTTCACTAGGTAGACCACAATTCCACACCTAAGAGGGTGGTGAACGGTTGTCAACGTAGCGAGGAGTTGAGTTGCCATGATACCACTACGAAACATCCTGGAGGAGGGTGATTCATAGATTATTACCCTAAGTGGCAAAAAGAATTACCTTTGATCCAGAGATCATTGAAACTCTTCATACCAGCCTAAGGCAATCACAAGCGATCATTTGGAGGGGGTCGGTAGAATGGCATACTCGGACTTGGATGATGTGGATTACCTTGTTGAAAACAACGTAATGGATGAATTTGCTTATCACCGGAAATGGAAGAGACCCATGGTAGAATGGCACATTGGCGGTGCAAGCTGGGAACAAAATGCAAATGATGGGAATGATTCTGGTAACTAGGGAAGAACCCAACAATAGAGAGTGGATTCACTGTTTGAAAAGGTCATAGCATTGCCGAGGAAACCGAGAGGAATCCCAGTTAGAGCCGATGATAACACGTAGCACTTGTGCGTGCTCTCAAGAACTTGAGCATTTCCATAATCATCAAGGTTTTACCAACATCCGGGTCAAGGATGCTGACAACATAACATACTACCATGATGAATAGCGATGGACGATGCAGATGCAAAGGAGGATAACACTTCCTCAGATTTCACCTTAGCGAGCCAAGGAACAAAATCTGGATGACCGACCGAGAGACATTTAGCACTCCGCTTCTAATGTTCTCCTTGATGTGCTAGCGTAACCCATTCATAGATATGGTTTGATATCTAGAACATCAAGTAAAAAGGTCGGACTTCGGGATCTCAAAATCCATAGGGGCAACTAGGGAGTAAATCCTACGAAATCCCTATGGGGAGGTGGCCAACTTCCTCAATCAAGATATTATAATAACAGGTCTTCCGGCTGGGTGTGTTGGCCACGACATCCACTTTGCCGGTTTTCGAGGGACCGATATTATAGTTCTTGGGAAATGTTCCAAACCATCATATCTGCCTGAGATTCAGATCTGGTTGGTGTCAGGATATTCCAGACTCATCGAGTCTAGGAAGAAAAATGAAAGTTTGCAACACAAATCGACGAGATGATGTTGCGGGATTCTCGGGAGATGAACTACGATAGCAAGCTCCAAAACATGAGCTGGTTCTGCTACAAACATGTGAACATGTTGTCCAAGACAAGCATGACCACAAAGTAGTCTTATAATAAAACACTACCGAGTTCAGGAGGGGGAACCATCATTAATGACATCGAAGTCTCCACGGGTGGAAGTCCAAAGAGTTCACCTTGGACAGACTCCTTTATCTTTGAACAACTCAATCAGTGGCTTGGTGTGCTAGGATATACATATAGAATGGAGGTTGCAAATCTCCAGACCACAGAATACTTCGCACGTATGCATGACTGACTTGGGATGATTCCAGAGGAAGCAAAACTAACTTTCTCAAATTCACGGCGGCAACTTTCACCAAATGCACGTGTATAAGAGGAAGTCACTCCTTTCATCAAACAAATACTTCATGAGCTAGCATGGAGAAAATGCTTTCAAAAGTTTCCAACACTAGCTTAATGTCCAACAAAATCATGGAGGAGATAAGGATGTTGTCAATGGGCTCAACAACAATTCATCTGGGTTTCCTTTTAAAAGGAATTCCATAGTTAAGTGAACAAGTGATAGCATGGGTCAGACCCAAAAGATATAATGGTGTATACTCGAGGGATCAACCACGAGTAAGACAACATTACGAATATCGTTGGTTCTGGTCTGATTGGATGATAGACCATACTCCAATCAAAGGTTGGATAAAATGATAGGTCCATTAACTGATCACGAGGTTCAGTCGATGAAAATATCAACTTTCTTCAACACACATACAAGACATCCCTTATAATGAACTATATCGGACAAGCTTCTATCTTCCAACTCTCCAAGTTGATGCATAGCTTAACCAACTAGCTCAGGGGTATCCAACACGGATTCTTCGAGAAAGGGTGGTTTACAGGATAAACCAACTTGATCACGAGCTTAACATAACAGTCAGGTGACAACCTGGTGATACTTTCGAGAAGATATTCGGAAAATCACGAACCACCGATATGTTACTAAGATCGAGAACAATCTTGCTTTTCAGGGCAAGACGATATGATCAAATGAGTGAGGACTTGACACAATCCTAACTCATTGATCGAAGGGTGCACCGGAAATAAGGACTAGATAGCACGATCAGTCTTAGAATGATGATTCAAGAACCAACACGCTAAGAATGAAATTATTATCCTTTAACTACCAAGCAACAGAGTTGCTAGCAGTATTGATTTCACACGCCATGATTCATTTGTCGGCATTCCGGTTACAATAACACAGGAACCAAGGAATGAACAATCATGGCAAAAGTATCACTGTACCAAGAGTTCATAGGATGGTGTGCAATTCCTATAACAATCCCGATATAAAAGATGGTAATACTCCAAGGTAGAACAGAGCAAAAGCTGGATTGACATTTTGATCTGCGGAGTACAATTGTTTTGACCCAATCCTAGATATGGAAGAGGTACTGGAGTTTGTTTCTCCTAGTCATTCCACGATAGAATGGCTTGACGGACCACAAGAGTAATAGGCATCGATAAACGAACGCACGCATACTCTTGATTATCAATTGATAGACGAAGGTCCGTAGACAACTAAAGAGGGACAACTCAAAGGAACATATAACTTTCTGAGTTGTGGATGCATAGACTAGTATGTCGAACCAAGTTCAACATAATTCTTCCGGATAACCCATGTAGAAGGGTTGAGCTGGCAGAGTCGCAATATAGCATGGAGAACTCATCGAGAGCACTCTTGTTGTCATCTTTTGGTTCAGAAGAACTCCTGCCAAGAATGGTTCATGGTAATTGGAAAAGGATGTACCACGAACCTCGAGGACTATCGCAAAGGTTACTACTATCCTAAAGGGACTAGCAAACACTATCAACATGAAGTAAGTAGGGTGAATCTCGGGTTCAAAACCCAAGGAGTAGAATACCTACTACTAAGTGGCATCACGGGATGCTTTCGAGAATAAAGGCCAGAATCATCACACTAGGACACAAATCATGGCTAGCTTACTAGGTGACTCCCTAAAACACCTAGGGTCATAATAATAGCTCCAACATATATGTCAAGGCAATAAATTACCTCAACGCACCGGTTAGTGTGCTTATTCTGACCATAAGGGACATCGGGAACGAAAAGAGAGGATTTGCAAATGCATCAGACTAATTAGAAACCTGGGATGACTCGGACAACATAACAACTGTAAATGCTTAGAAAAAAAATTTGAGACATTCACAAAAATGGTGGCATAACCACACAGAAGCACAATATCAAGGTTTCGAGATCAACAATTAACATACGGAAGTAGTAGAAACTGAACTCAAGCTTAAATCGAACAATCTTATAAGTCTACGGATTAGTAACGCGTGATCCTAATAGAAAGAAGAGATAGCCTAGCTCTTAATCCCCGTAGAAAAGATAAGATGACTCAGATCAGAAGGGCATGAGGTATAAGGAGTAAAAAGAGCCTTACTTCCATCCCACAATCAATTCCCTTATATAACTAAAGAATTTCTAGACTCAACTTCGACCAGTTTGGCTTGGTAATCCTACAGGCAGTCAAGCTCTGATACCAACGCTGTCAGGACCCCGACTCAATGCCACATCGATCTAGCATGTAACACCTCATATCATTTTGCGGCCTCACGCACGGTATTCCCACGGGTGTCGTCTTACCTTTGCCCGGGACCGTTTGCGTCTTCTGGCACACGTATATGATAGTGTCGCTAGCATCCATATGATAAGGAGCCCGGGCTGACATGGCTAGTCGTAAACCCAAAGTGGCACAAACCTACAGGGACAGGCATCCATGACCCAGCATCGAACGTGTCGGTCATCAGCGAGTGAATCCAGGCTGTAGCACTGGGCTAGCAGGACTCCGGTTAACCGGGCTGTAGTAGGCTAACAGGACTCCGGTATTCATCACGTGACATTTCCCTGAAGGGACAGACACAGGAACGACGAAGGACACATGCCGGCCAGCCTAAATGTTCCGGAGCAGTAGCAAGCTACCATGGCTCAGTGGAAACACCAGGAGACATTTCCCGGTAAGAGAGGCTACCAAGGATAAACAACTAGGTTGTCAGATCCCACACATACCAAGCATTTCAATAACATACACACAATATGCTCGATATGTGCAAATACAACATGGCATCACAACATGACTCTACAACTCAAGTATTTATTCATTAGGCTCTGAGGATCGAGATATTACAAACAGGGGTCTCATGACCCAACATTCAGAGCATACATATCAAAGCACAAGCGGAAGCTATCATGTCTGAGTACAGACATCTATAAATGAAAAAGGTTGAGAAGCCTGACTATCTACCAAATCCTGCTGAGGCACAAGATCGTAGCTGAGGTAACAAGCTAAACGTCGAAGTCCACGTGGAACTACTAGTGAGACTGAAGTCTCTCTGCAAAAACATAAAATAGGCAAACGTGAGTACAAATGTACCCAGCAAGACTTACATCAGAACTAACTACATATGCATCATTTTCAACAAGGGGATGGTGGGGTTTAACTGCAGCAAGCCAGCTTTGACTCGGTGGCTATCCTAAACTACGACTGCAAGTGACTCTTTTGAGGTGGCGCACACGAGTCCACATATTCACCATATCAATACACCACTATGGATCCGCTCCCGTCTCCCTACGAGAACGCCATCCATAGCACTCACGCTTATCTTGCGCATTTTAAAGTATCCACTTTCACTTGTCTATGAACTGATATAAGCAACCTAGAAGTCCTTTACCGCGGACACGGCTATTCGAATAGATGATGTTAACCCTGCAGGGGTGTAGTTCTTCATACATGTTTCCACCACTTAGCGTCTGCACACGACATGTGCTCGGCAGACTTCAAGCGAAAGCCGACGTGGGTGTAGACCACGACCTACCTAAACACCTAAGTCTCTAGTCCAGGTTTATCGCCTATTCGGGTTCCATCCATGAGGAGATCCGGCCGGAGTTTCGCTCACAGCCCCAAACGATGTGAACAGGGTTCCGTGACACCAAACGGGTGCCCGGTTTACCCGGCCACGTGCCTACCGCATCACAGCCCACCCCTATGGTCAGCGCTGTCCACGGCCTCCAGCATACTACAAACACTAGAAACTACTTGCAACTCCTGGACAGAGGACAAGGGTGATTAAGAAGTCGAGCGGGGTCATATTTCAGGGCCCAATGTATGGTAGTAGCTGAGTCATGGATCACAAACACAGAACTCAGTTCCTAAGGACGGCTTCAATGAGACAACCCACCATGTACTCCTACATGGCCTCTCACCGCTACCTTTACCAAATCGTGTTCACACTCTTAGCTCTCAATGGTAGGACATGTTCACACACCTCTGATCCATTCCCGATGAATCAGACCTGACACAACTCTAAGCAGTAGCAGGCATGACAAACAAGCAAGAATGAGTAGGCACAACAGGGCTCAAACAACTCCTACTCATGCTAGTGGGTTTCATCTATTTACTGTGGCAATGACAGGTCATGTAAAGGATAAAGGGGTTCAACTACCGCAACAAGTAACAAATGAATCGTTGTTGTCCTAATGCAGTAAAAGAGAGCAGGAGCGAGAGAGTGGGTTTGTATCGGAATGAACAAGAGGGTTTTGCTTGCCTGGCACTTCTGAAGATAGCATTGAGTCTTCATCAGTGTCAACGATCACATCATCGGTATCACGTCTATCAAGAGGGGACAAATACCGGCAACATAGAAGGGAACACAATCAATGCAATGCACAATATGATGCATGATCATGACATGGCAAAATGAATGTGTTTTGAGCTAATGCAACTAGCAACAGATTAAATGAAGTTGGTTTGAATACAAGATTCAAATTTAAACTCCATATGTGATTATTCAAATGCCATTTAATTGATTTTTGCTAAACAGCAGCTATAAGTTGTTCTAACATGAATGAAAATGGTACAGATGGATTCCTTGAATTTTTCTGATAATTTTTCATATATAAATTATTTAATTTGGAGTTACGGTTGAATTTCTATAATTTTTAGAAGTTTATACAATTTTCTGGAATTTTCTGAATAAAAACAAATCCAGAAAACATTACTGCATCATCCTGACGTCATGATGACGTCAGCAGGTCAACGTGGCACAGTCCGGTCAAACTCTGACCGGTGGGTCCCGAGTGTCAGTGTCTAACTAAACTAACCTAGCTTAGTTAATAATAACCTAACTTAATTAGCCTGGCGGGGCCCGCATGTCAGTGAGAGAGAGAGGGGTCAAACCGGCCAGTGGGGTCAAACCTGGGTCAAACTCGCCGGAGTTGACCCGAGGCTCGTCGCCGGCGAGGCCAGGGATGGCGGAAAGCGTCGGGATTCGCCCTCCGATGACCAAAAGAGCGGCGGAGGGGCTCTACGGGATGCCCAGGCTCGCGCGCATCTAACAGGGCAAACGGGAGAAGCTAGGGTGGCCGGAGGCGACGACAATCATGACGACGGCGGCGGCCGGAGTTCGGGTGGTGGCGGGTTTGGCGCTACGAGCGGTGGTTTGGCGCGCTGAGGGCACTAGGGAGAAGCTCTTGCTCCTCCGCATCCAAAGGAACGGACGGGAGGCCACGAGGTGGCCGGAGTTGAGCACGGCGTCGACCTCGGCGGCGGCCGGAGCTCGGGCGAGCTCGGGGTCGGTGTTAGGGAGCACGGCAGGAGGCAAAGGGGGGTGTTACGACCTCCTGGGGTTGCACTGAGCACGGCCGCGTGCTCGGTTGCAGCTCTAGGCAACGGTGGCTACGGCGGCGACATGGCCGGCGGCGAAGAGCTCTCGGCTCCGGTGGATATTGGCGCTAGCAGGAGAAAAAGTGCCAGGGGAGGGAGGGGATCGACGCAGCAGCTCACAGCGGATCGAACGAAGGGGTTGGTGAGCTCGGGGCCGTCCTCGTTGCTGCGAATCGAGCGGCGGCGATCTCCGGCCATGGCGATGAAGACGGTGGTGATGGCGGCGTTGCAGCGCGTCCGTGGCGTCGTGGCTTGTCGAGGAGGTCTGGGACGTCGAGACGGAGCTCGCAAGCACAGCGAGGGGTCGAGGGGGAGACGGTGGCCGCGGCGTTACGGTGGCGCGGCTGCGGCTGCGCTCGGGCGAGTGAGAGAGAGGAAGCAGAGGAGAGAAACAAGGGAGAGGGAGAGAGCGAGGGGGTCCAGGGGGTCGGGGCGGCACCGAGGAGATGACGCGCGGCGTCGCGGTGGCCAGGCGATGCAGACGAGCAGGGTGGTGGCGTGGCGAGCTCGGGCGCGTGCGCCGTGTCCCTCCTCTGCCTACTGGCGCGAGCAGGAAGGCGATAGGGAGGGTAGCGGTGGCGGGCTGGGCCGCTGGAGGAGCTGGGCCAGGTAAGTGTGCGCCAGGTAAGTGGCTGGGCTTCTCTCTTTTTTTTATATATCTGTTGTGTTTTCTATTTAATTGCCACTGAATTCAAATTCAAACAAATTTGAAAACAGTGCCAAAACTCCCCTGGATAATTTTATGTCACTTAAGGTCTACTCCTCATAAACATAAAATATCTCAGGACATTTGAAAATATATTCATTATATATTATGAATATAACTCCAAATTCAAATAAAATATTGATTTAAAATCAGAGCCCAAATAATTCCTTAGAAATGTCCCAAAATTTTGGTTTGATTTATAACTCTTGCCAAAATTGTCAGAGCTATTTCTAGGGCATTTTGGATTTACTGATTGCAATTTTAGGGTTTCTTGCCCCTTTATTAAAATGATTTCCGAGGCTTTCAATTTCCTCATTTCAACTTTCGGAATATAGACATGATGCACACATGAAGCTAGCCTAGAGCATTACCAGAAGCTAGGGATGTGACACAGTCGTCACTCGATTCCGCTGAAAAGGATACTGGAAAATCCAGAAACAATAGGCAGGATTGTCGAGTGGGCGCTGGAACTGTCAAGCTTTGGCCTCAAGTTTGAGAGCACCTCAACTATACAAAGCAGAGCATTGGCAGAGTTCATAGCAGAGTGGACGCCAACCCCAGATGAAGAAATTCCAGAGACAAGCATCCCCGTCAAGGAAGCAAGCAAAGAGTGGCTGATGTACTTTGATGGTGCCTTCTCGCTGCAAGGCGCCGGTGCAGGCATGCTGCTTATCGCACCCACCGGAGAGCACCTTAAGTACATAGTCCAGATGCACTTTCCCAAGGAGCAAGCAACCAACAATACCGCAGAGTATGAAGGATTGCTCGCCGGACTCAGAATTGCGGCAGACCTTGGGATCAGCAAGCTCATTGTCAGGGGTGACTCACAGTTGGTCGTCCGCCAAGTAAACAAGAATTATCAGAGTCCGTTGATGGAAGCTTATGTCGATGAAGTGAGGAAACTAGAAGAGCACTTTGACGGCCTACAGATGGAACATATCCCGAGAGCTCAGAATGATATTGCCGATGGCTTGTCAAAATGCGCCGCACTAAAGTTACCTGTGGAACCAGGGATCTTTGTGCTTAAGTTGACTCAACCATCCGTGACACCATCAACTGGACAAAGCAAGAAAAGGAAGTTGGTTTATTGTGAGTACCTTCCGGCAGAGCTCCCCGAAGCCGCCGCCAAGAAGGTCCCCAGAATCGACGCCGAAGGCGCTGAGGGGCAGTCTGCTCCGGCAAGCCTCATGGTTTGTTTCGTCGAAGCAGATGCTCCCGACAGGATTTTCTCCGGCAAGCTTGTCGGGGAACGTCAAGCTCCGGCAGAGGTGCAGCTCCTCGCTGTAGAAGCGGACGTTCCCACAGCAGCTGAGTGCAACACCGAGAACGCTGAGGGGTAGTCTGCTCCAGCAAACCTTATGGTTTGTTCCGTTGAAGCAGACGCTCCCGACAAGTTTTGCTCCGGCAAGCTTGTCGGGGAACGTCAAGCTCCGGCAGAGCCACAGGTTCTTGCCGTAGAAGTGGATGTTCCCGCAGCGGCAGATTTACCTTTAGTCCTTGTTGTCGAGCCACAAGCTCCAACATGGGCGCATCAAATTGTCCGTTTCCTTCAGACAGGAGAACTTCCCGAAGAACAAGAAGAAGCGGAAAGAGTAGCCCGGCAGTCAAGTATGTACCAGTTTGTCGACGAGACACTGTACAGAAGAAGGCTCAACGGTGTGAAATTGAAGTGTATTCCCCGGGAAGACGGACAAAAGCTGTTGGCAGAGATACACGGAGGCATATGTGGTCACCACATTGGCGCAAGAGCACTTGTCGGCAAAGCGTTCCGGCAAGGTTTCTTCTGGCCAACAGCCCCCCAGGATGCAACTGCACAAGTTACCAAGTGTGAAGCGTGCCAGTTCCATTCCAAGCAGATACACCAGCCAGCTCAAGCTCTCCAGACAATCCCTTTATCCTGGCCATTTTCGGTCTGGGGGCTCGACATCGGCCCCTTTCCCCGAGCTGTCGGGGGCTTTGAGTACTTGTACGTCGCAATCGACAAGTTCACAAAGTGGCCGGAAGTGAAACTAGTGAGGAAGGTGACCGCACAGTCAGCCGTCAAGTTCTTCAGGTCAATTGTTTGCCGCTTCGGTATCCCCAACAGGATAATCACCGACAACGACACACAATTTACGAGCCGCACCTTCATGCAGTACGTCCAAGACCTTGGCGCCAAGGTCTGCTTTGCTTTTGTTGCTCATCCGAGAAGCAACGGTCAAGCAGAGAGGGCAAATGCTGAAGTGCTGCGCGGGCTCAAGACCAGAACTTTCGATAGGCTGCACAAGTGCGGAAGGAACTGGATCGAGGAGCTACCGGTGGTTCTTTGATCGATCAGAACGACGCCAAATCGAGCCACTGGCCAGACACCCTTTGCTCTAATCTATGGAGCCGAGGCAGTTACCCCCATGGAACTCGTATACGGGTCACCTCGAGTTCTCGCTTAAGATGAGCTCGAGCAAGAGCAGCTGTGGCAAGATGACGCGCTGCTCCTTGAGGAAGACCGTCTCCAGGCTGCTGTGCGAGCTGCTCGCTACCAGCAAGCTCTGCGCCGCTACCATAGCCGCAGAGTCAATGCCAGGAGTCTCGAGGAAGGCGACCTTGTTCTTCGGCGCGTTCAGTCGGCCAAGAATTCCAACAAGTTGACGCCGAAGTGGGAAGGCCCTTACCGGGTGAAGCGAGTCACAAGGCCTGGCGCTGTCCGCCTTGAGACCGAAGATGGCGTACCAGTGAGCAACTCTTGGAACATCGAGCATCTTCGTAAGTTTTACCCGTAAGGCACGGTTGTCGGACCCTGTCCGGCAACCACCCTTCTGTACAAGTCTTGCCGCTGTTGCATGTAAACCTTTGTACAGAGCCGGGCGCAGACCCCGTGCACCAGTAAAGCTCATGTTCCCCACGGAACTCGTATATGGGTCACCTCGAGTGCTCGCTTATGATGAGCTCGAGCAAGAGCAGCTGCGGCAAGATGGCGCGCTGCTCCTTGAGGAAGACCGTCTCCAGGCTGCTGTGCGAGCTGCTCACTACCAGCAAGCTCTGCGCCGCTACCATAGCCGCAGAGTCAATGCCAAGAGTCTCGAGGAAGGCGACCTTGTTCTTCGGCGCGTTGAGTCGGCCAAGGATTCCAACAAGTTGACGCCGAAGTGGGAAGGCCCTTACCGGGTGAAGCGAGTCACAAGGCCTGGCGCAGTCCGCCTTGAGACCGAAGATGGCGTACCAGTGAGCAACTCCTGGAACATCGAGCATCTTCGTAAGTTTTACCCGTAAGGCGCTGTTGTCGGACCCTGTCCGGCAACCACCTTTCTGTACAAGTCTTGCCGCTGTTGCATGTAATCCTTTGTATAGAGCCAGGCGCAGACCCTGAGCACCAGTACATGAAGCGCTGACACCCCGGGGTTAGAGCATGCATGCTAGGTTGAGTCTTGTCCTTGGTTAGGGTTAACAGTGCCTAACAGCGGCTAACCCCTAGCTTAGAGGTCGAGTTTCCGTCCCTTTGCTTTCCTTTCGTTCGCAGCGCTCACACGTCCTGGCTAAACTGCTTGAGGACGGAAGGGAGAAGAAGGGCGCACCGGCACCTAGGCCCCGGCAAGCCAGTGTTGCCGGGGGCTGCGAATGCCAAGATTCGCCCACGGCAAGCCAGAGTTGCCGGGGGCTGCGATATCAGATAAGTCTTTCATCCCTCATCATGCATCCTCTTATGGACTGGGGAATGCAAAACCGCGTTTCTTCCCGAAAACTGCCATGCTCCCTCAACTCTAGGCCCTGGAGCTCGTTCCCGGGGGCCAAGTTTGGTCGTAGCCGCGGCAGCGAAGGGACGAAACAAGGAGACCGCACCCACCTCGTTCCCGGCTCCGTCAAAGGCGTGAGAAGGGTCGAGCGACGTGGGAAGGCGGCAGGGCCTGTTGCCGGGAGAAGAAATGTCTGTCCGAGGATACCAAGGACTTGCTCCTTGGCGTGGGTTCAACCCGCGAGACAACTAACCCGGCAAGCATCCCCTTTTCATTAAAAAAACATCCCACTCAGGTACAGTCCATAGAGGATGAAAAACATGAAAGAGAGGATTACAAGTTTTAAATACAGCTAAGGCCCGAAGGCTTACAAATTAAAAAGATGAGATGCCCGTAATCTCTTTCCTGTCCCTCCCTTCAGGAGGCAGGTCAAGGAGGTGAAAAGGGCAAAAGGAGCGCCTAGGCGAGCTACGGGTGCCAGAAGACACCAGGAGAACATCCCGGGGGCCGTCCGAAGGCTGGTAGGTGATGGCGGCGCTAGAAGCGGGGCTCGAAGACGGGGCGGCAGGACGTCAGCACGCTGTCGAGGGCACCACGCCCTCGTACTCCGACCTGACGGCCTTGTCGCAGCCTCCCTACGCCAGCCGCCCAAGGAGACGAACCCGGGGAGTTCAAGGCGCCGGCAACACGGATGATGGGGTCGCCGGCGCCGTGCGAAGCGGCGCCCGACGCCTAGTCGGACCCGCCATTCCGCAGCCCGCTACCCTCGTCGTCGCTGTCGCTCTCCTCCTCGTCACTCTCACTCGAGGAGGAGCCTTCGCTGTCGGAGGAGCTGTCCACGCAGCACTTCGTCCGAGTGCCGAAGCACCCGAAGACCTTGACGGAGAGGAGATCGCCCTCCATCAACTTAAAATGGAGGGTAAACCCCTCCATCAGGCTGTGGATACGGGCGAACGTCTTCCACCCTCGATCAAGATACATCACATTAGGGGCTGGGAATACAACGCGGACTCGCGTGCCGCTGATCCCACAACCCCTCATGTGCAATCTCAGTGTCTCGGGCGGCTCCGACTCCATCGCGCTTGCAAACAGAGCTGGAAGCCGGAGGCGACGACGAGGCGCCCGGCGCAGCTTGACGAAGAACTCGCAAGGGTCGTCCCCTATATGGACCGCCGTGGGGAGGAGCCGCCGGCGGAGGCGAAGCTAGCGCGCCGCCCCGTCCGCCTCTTCCCCGAGCGCCTCGACCTCGTCCACGACCTCGCCCCCTCCCTCTTCCCCTTATGGTTGGGTCTGCCACCAAGGGCGCGAAAGAGGGAGAGGTGCGCTGTCTGGCGGCGACCCTCGCCGCCACCGATGAAGGGCCAGGGTTCCCTTTCTCCATGGCAAATGAGAGAAAGGGGAGCAGAAGCTAAAGAAAGGAGGAGATGAGAGAGTGCGGGCTTCTGTGCTCCCCTCGCGCTCTTTATAAAGGAGCGAGGTGGGGGCTCAGCCGCCCCGCTCAGCGAATCAAGGCACGGGAGGAACAGGGAGTCGGGGCCGGCCCGCTGCCTCTGCTCGCGTCTCCCGCTCCCACCGCCAGCGACCCCAAGTTCATGAGAGCCGCGTGGCGGAGATGCAGAACCGAGGCGACGAATGAAGCGGCCTCACCCCACCCCGTGATCACGGGGAGTGGGCGCCTCGAAAACCGCGCACCGGCCTCGTCTAGTAAATGCACCACGCCCCCATGCCCACCTCCGTTTAGGTAGGAGGGCGTGAACCGTCCCCTTCATCATGGCTCAGCGCATGCTCGCGGGGCTTAGCCCCACGCACCCCACCCACGTCGCCCATGATGCCGCGTTTGACGCGTGCCGTTTTGGGCGTGCGCGGTGGAAGCGGAGAGATATGTGGCGTAACCTAGGCCGCGCATGCCCGTGCACTGTTTTGGGCCTGGCCCAACAGCGCTCGGCACCGTATCTGGCCCAGGCCCGGGGGCTCCTGTCGGTGTACTAGAGTAGGGGTACCCTATTACCCCGAACTTGTGCACGGGCAGTCGCAGCATCCCGCGGCAAGGCTTGCCGGGTGACCGCCAAGATCCTCCGCGGCTACTTTGAAGACCATTCAAGAGCAAAGTACTCAAACCAAGGCCCCGGCAAGAGGAGCTTGCCGGGAAGGCCAACCAAGGCCCCGGCAAGAGAATCTTGCCGGGAAAGCCAACCCAGGCCCCGGCAAGAGAAGCTGGCCGGGAAGGAAACACGACCCCGGCAAGAGGAGCTTGCCGGGAAGGCCACTCAAGGCATACCAAGGAACTTGCCGCGACGCGCCACGCGCTCCGGCAAGGTGACAAGGCCCCGGCAAGAGGAGCTTGCCGGGAAGACTGGCCAAGGTACCTCGGAGCCCGGCGAGCGACAAGCTTCCGGGCCCAATGAGATAGCAGCAGCGACAAGATGACGACCGTGACAAGGAGCTTGCCGCGGGAAACCCCCACTTCGTGCCTGCGCTCCAGCCCACCTGCCAACGTGTCGCTCTGGAACCCTCCCAAGCACACGCGGCAGGGGGCCGTGCAGCTAGGGGTGCGAGGTGGCAAGCAGGCGCTGATAAGATCACCATCGTGGCGAACGATGGCGCCCCTAACGGTCCTTCTCTGCACTGTTCGGGCGACTCAGACGGGCATTTAATGCCCTTGTCCCCTGCCGTCAGAGTTAGGTAGGGTGCACTGTACAAGCAACTGTACCAACTACCTTGCTTTTTACATTTTTACCCTCCTCTGCGTTGCCACCTGTCGGTGACCCCTTTAGCGTATAAAAGGAGGCCCCTGCGCAACGTAGAGGAGGTTCGGCTCGTTCGAAACATCAGGCACACCCTCGCGCTCAGTCTGGCAGCGTCCATCGCTCCTGAGCAAGAATCCAATACACACAAACAAGCAGCAGTAGGGTTTTACGCATCCGTGCGGACGGAAGCTGGGTAAAACCGCCCGTGTGCCTCACCTCGATCTGCTCTTCGCGCGGTCTCCGCCCCCCCACCGAACCGAAAGGGGCCCGGCCAGCCGGCCCCATAGGTGTTCGTAGGTCAGCATCCCCCGACAAGTGATTTTCAATTTCATGGTCATTTAGCTCTCTAAACAATTAGTTAAATGACCGAAAAACAACATATGATGTCAGAACATGTTGGAAATTGATGACGTCGCTTTGAATGCTGCATACTGAACACAAAAGAAGTCCGGAGTTCAAATAAGTTTAAAAACATTGAAGTGCCCGTGTAACAGATGAGTTCTCATCCGTAACCCTGATACTCCGAAAGAGTTTGTCCAGTTTGTACCCGAAGTGCGTCCAGTTTTTGCCGTGACCCTCTCTACTCTTTCGCACATGCTATGCGGGTCAAATGATGATACCATTCCAAGTTTCAACATTTTCAGAATTCATTTTGTAGTGATTTTCAATTTCACGGTCATTTAGCTCTCTAAACAATTAGGTAAATGACCGAAAAACATCAAATGATGTCAGAACATGTTGGAAATTGATGACGTCGCTTTGAATGCTACATACTGAACACAAAAGAAGTCCAGAGTTCAAATAAGTTTAAAAAACATTGAAGTGCTTGTGTAACAGATGAGTTCTCGTCAGAAACCCTGATACTCCGAAAGAGTTTGTCCAGTTTGTACACGAAGTGCGTCCAGTTTTTGCCGTGACCCTCTCTACTCTTTCGCACATGCTATGCGGGTGAAATGATGATACCATGCCAAGTTTCAACATTTTCAGAATTCATTTTGTAGTGATTTTCAATTTCACAGTCATTTAGCCCTCTAAACAATTAGGTAAATGACCGAAAAACAACAAATGATGTCAGAACATGTTGGAAATTGATGACGTCGCTTTGAATGCAGCATACTGAACACGAAAGAAGTCCGGAGTTGAAATAAGTTTAAAAAACATTGAAGTGCCGTGTAACAGATGAGTTCTTGTCCGAAACCCTGATACTCCGAAAGAGTTTGTCCAGTTTGTACACGAAGTGCGTCCAGTTTTTTCCGTGACCCTCTCTACACTTTCACACATGCTATGTGGGTGAAATGATGATACCATGCCAAGTTTCGACATTTTTAGAATTCATTTGGTAGTGATTTTCAATTTCACGGTCATTTAGCTCTCTAAACAATTAGGTAAATGACCGAAAAACAACAAATGATGTCAGAACATGTTGGAAATTGATGACGTCGCTTTGAATGCTGCATACTGAACACAAAAGAAGTCTGGAGTTCAAATAAGTTTAAAAAACATTGAAGTGCCCCGGTAACAGATGAGTTCTCGTCCGAAACCCTGATACTCCGAAAGAGTTTGTCCAGTTTGTACACGAAGTGCGTCCAGTTTTTGCCGTGACCCTCTGTACTCTTTCGCACATGCTATGCGGGTGAAATGATGATACGATGCCAAGTTTCAACATTTTCAGAATTCATTTTGTAGTGATTTTCAATTTCACGGTCATTTAGCTCTCTAAATAATTACGTAAATGACCGAAAAACAATAAATGATGTCAGAACATATTGGAAATTGATGACGTCACTTTGAATGCTGCATTCTGAACACAAAAGAAGTCCGGAGTTCAAATAAGTTTAAAAAACATTGAAGTGCCCGTGTAACAGATGAGTTCTCGTCCGAAACCCTGATACTCCGAAAGAGTTTGTCCAGTTTGTACGCGAAGTGCGTCCAGTTTTTGCCGTGACCCTCTCTACTCTTTCGCACATGCTATGTGTGTGAAGTGATGAT
>NW_025228561.1:7425-8064 GCF_018294505.1 Triticum aestivum | reverse complement strand
AGATGAGTTCTCGTCCGAAACCCTGATACTCCGAAAGAGTTTGTCCAGTTTGTACACGAAGTGCGTCCAGTTTTTGCCGTGACCCTCTCTACTCTTTCGCACATGCTATGCGGGTGAAATGATGATACCATGCCAAGTTTCAACATTTTCAGAATTCATTTTGTAGTGATTTTCAATTTCACGGTCATTTAGCTCTCTAGACAATTAGGTAAATGACCGAAAAACAACAAATGATGTCAGAACATGTTGGAAATTGATGATGTCGGTTTGAATGCTGCATACTGAACAGAAAGGAAGTCCGGAGTTCAAATAAGTTTAAAAAACATTGAAGTGCCCATGTAACAGATGAGTTCTCGTCCGAAACCCTGATACTCCGAAAGAGTTTGTCCAGTTTGTACACGAAGTGCGTCCAGTTTTTGCCGTGACCCTCTCTACTCTTTCGCACATGCTATGCGGGTGAAATGATGATACCATGCCTAGTTTCAACATTTCCAGAATTTATTTTGTAGTGATTTTCAATTTCACGGTCATTTAGCTCTCTAAACAATTAGGTAAATGACCGAAAAACAACAAATGATGTCAGAACATGTTGGAAATTGATGACGTCGCTTTGAATGCTGCATATTGAACACAAAAGAA
>NW_025228561.1:6568-7415 GCF_018294505.1 Triticum aestivum | reverse complement strand
TGCTATGCGGGTGAAATGATGATACCATGCCAAGTTTCAACATATTCAGAATTCATTTTGTAGTGATTTTCAATTTCACGGTCATTTAGCTCTCTAAACAATTAGGTAAATGACTGAAAACAACAAATGATGTCAGAACATGTTGGAAATTGATGACGTCGCTTTGAATGCTGCATACTGAACACAAAAGAAGTCCGGAGTTCAAATAAGTTTAAAAAACATTGAAGTGCCCGTGTAACAGATGAGTTCTCGTCCGAAACCCTGATAGTCCGAAAGAGTTTGTCCAGTTTGTACACGAAGTGCGTCCAGTTTTTTCCATGACCCTCTCTACTCTTTCGCACATGCTATGCATGGGAAATGATGATACCATGCCAAGTTTCAACATTTCCATAATTCATTTTGTAGTGATTTTCAGTTTCACAGTCATTTAGCTCTCTAAACAATTAGGTAAATGACCGAAAAACAACAAATGATGTCAGAACATGTTGGAAATTGATGATGTCGGTTTGAATGCTGCGTACTGAACACAAAAGTAGTCTGGAGTTCAAATAAGTTTAAAAAACATTGAAGTGCCCGTGTAACAGATGAGTTCTCGTCTGAAACCATGATACTCCAAAAGAGTTTGTCCAGTTTGTACACGAACTGCGTCCAGTTTTTGCCGTGACCCTCTCTACTATTTCGCACATGCTATGCGGGTGAAATGATGATACCATGCCAAGTTTAAACATTTTCAGAATTCATTTTGTAGTGATTTTCTATTTCACGATCATTTAGCTCTCTAAACAATTAGGTAAATGATTGAAAACAACAAATGATGTCAGAACATGTTGGAAATTGATGACGTCGC
>NW_025228561.1:1763-4974 GCF_018294505.1 Triticum aestivum | reverse complement strand
AGTGCGTCCAGTTTTTGCCGTGACCCTCTCTACTCTTTCACGCATGCTATGCGGGTCAAATGTGATACCATGCCAACTTTCAACATTTTCAGAATTCATTTTGTAGTGATTTTCAATTTCATGGTCATTTAGCTCTCTAAACAATTAGGTAAATGACCGAAAAACAACAAATGATGTCAGAACATGTTGGAAATTGATGACGTCGCTTTGAATGCTGCATACTGAACACAAAAGAAGTCTGGAGTTCAAATAAGTTTAAAAAACATTCAAGTGCCCGTGTAACAGATGAGTTCTCGTCCGAAACCCTGATACTCCGAAAGAGTTTGTCCAGTTTGTACACGAAGTGCGTCCAGTTTTTGCCGTGACCCTCTCTACTCTTTCGCACATGCTATGCGGGTCAAATAATGAACCATGCCAAGTTTCAACATTTTTAGATTTCATTTTGTAGTGATTTTCCATTTCACGGTCATTTAGCTCTCTAAACAATTAGGTAAATGATCGAAAAACTACAAATGATGTCAGAACATGTTGGAAATTGATGACGTCGCTTTGAATGCTGCATACTGAACACAAAAGTAGTCCGGAGTTCTAATAAGTTTAAAAAACATTGAAGTGCCCTTGTAACAGATGAGTTCTCGTCCGAAACCCTGATACTCCGAAAGAGTTTGTCCAGTTTGTACACGAAGTGCGTCCAGTTTTTGCCGTGACCCTCTCTACTCTTTCGCGCATGCTATGCAGGTGAAATGATGATACCATGCCAAGTTTCAACATTTTCAGAATTCATTTTGTAGTGATTTTCAATTTCACGGTCATTTAGCTCTCTAAACAATTAGGTAAATGACTGAAAACAACAAATGATGTCAGAACAAGTTGGAAATTGATGACGTCGCTTTGAATGCTGCATACTGAACACAAAAGAAGTCCGGAGTTCAAATAAGTTTAAAAAACATTGAAGTGCCCGTGTAACAGATGAGTTCTCGTCCGAAACCCTGATACTCCAAAAGAGTTTGTCCAGTTTGTACACGAAGTGCGTCCAGTTTTTTCTGTGACCCTCTCTACTCTTTCGCACATGCTATGTGTGTGAAGTGATGATACCATGCCAAGTTTCAACATTTCCAGAATTCATTTTGTAGTGATTTTCAATTTCACGGTCATTTAGCTCTCTAAACAATTAGGTAAATGACCGAAAAACAACAAATGATGTCAGAACATGTTGGAAATTGATGACGTTGCTTTGAATGCTGCATACTGAACACAAAAGTAGTCTGGAGTTCAAATAAGTTTAAAAAACACTGAAGTGCCCGTGTAACAAATGAGTTCTCTTCCGAAACCCTGATACTCCGAAAGAGTTTGTCCAGTTTGTACACGAAGTGCGTCCAGTTTTTGCCGTGACCCTCTCTACTCTTTCGCGCATGCTATGCGGGTCAAATGATGATACCATGCCAAGTTTCAACATTTTCAGAATTCATTTTGTAGTGATTTTCAATTTCACGGTCATTTAGCTCTCTAAACAATTAGGTAAATGACCGAAAAACTACAAATGATGTCAGAACATGTTGGAAATTGATGACGTCGCTTTGAATGCTGCATACTGAACACAAAAGAAGTCCGGAGTTCAAATAAGTTTAAAAAACATTGAAGTGCCCGTGTAATAGATGAGTTCTCGTCCGAAACCCTGATACTCCGAAAGTGTTTGTCCAGTTTGTACACGAAGTGCGTCTAGTTTTTGCCGTGACCCTCTCTACTCTTTCGCGCATGCTATGCGGGTGAAATGATGATACCATGCCAAGTTTCAACATTTCTAGAATTCATTTTGTAGTAATTTTCAATTTCACGGTCATTTAGCTCTCTAAACAATTAGGTAAATGACCGAAAAACAACAAATGATGTCAGAACATGTTGGAAATTGATGATGTCGCTTTGAATGCTGCATACTGAATAGAAAAGAAGTCCGGAGTTCAAATAAGTTTAAAAAACATTGAAGTGCTCGTGTAACAGATGAGTTCTCGTCTGAAACCATGATACTCCGAAAGAGTTTGTCCAGTTTGTACACGAAGTGCGTCCAGTTTTTGCCATGACTATCTCTACTATTTCGCACATGCTATGTGGGTGAAATGATGATACCATGCCAAGTTTCAACATTTTCAGAATTCATTTTGTAGTGATTTTCAATTTCACGGTCATTTAGCTCTCTAAACAATTAGGTAAATGACCGAAAAACAACAGATGATGTCAGAACATGTTGGAAATTTATGATGTCGCTTTGAATGCTGCATACTGAACACAAAAGAACTCTGGAGTTCAAATAAGTTTAAAAAACATTGAAATGCCCGTGTAACAGATGAGTTCTCGTCGAAAACCCTGATACTCCGAAAGAGTTTGTCCAGTTTGTACACGAAGTGCGTCCAGTTTTTGCCGTGACCCTCTCTACTATTTCGCACATGCTATGCGTGTGAAATGATGATACCATGCCAAGTTTAAACATTTTCAGAATTCATTTTGTAGTGATTTTCTATTTCACGATCATTTAGCTCTCTAAACAATTAGGTAAATGATTGAAAACAACAAATGATGTCAGAACATGTTGGAAATTGATGACGTCGCTTTGAATGCTGCATACTGAACACAAAAGAAGTCCGGAGTTCAAATAAGTTTAAAAAACATTGAAGTGCCCGTGTAACAGATGAGTTCTCGTCTGAAACCCTGATACTCCTAAAGAGTTTGTCCAGTTTGTACATGAAGTGCGTCCAGTTTTTGCCGTGACCCTCTCTACTCTTTAGCACATGCTATGCGGGTGAAATGATGATACCATGCCAAGTTTCAACACTTTCAGAATTCATTTTGTAGTGATTTTCAATTTCACGGTCATTTAGCTCTCTAAACTATTAGGTAAATGACCGAAAAACAACAAATGATGTCAGAACATGTTGGATATTGATGACGTCGCTTTGAATGCTGCATACTGAACACAAAAGTAGTCTGGAGTTCAAATAAGTTTAAAAAACATTGAAGTGCCCGTGTAACAGATGAGTTCTCTTCCGAAACCCTGATACTCCGAAAGAGTTTGTCCAGTTTGTACACGAAGTGCGTCCAGTTTTTGCCGTGACCCTCTCTACTCTTTCACGCATGCTATGCGGGTCAAATGTGATACCATGCCAACTTTCAACATTTTCAGAATTCATTTTGTAGTGATTTTCAATTTCATGGTCAT
>NW_025228561.1:0-807 GCF_018294505.1 Triticum aestivum | reverse complement strand
ACTATGAAAGAGTTTGTCCAGTTTGTACACGAAGTGGGTCCAGTTTTTGCCGTGACCCTATCTACTCTTTAGCACATGCTATGCGGGTGAAATGATGATACCATGCCAAATTTCAACATTTTCAGAATTCATTTTGTAGTGATTTTCAATTTCACGGTCATTTAGCTCTCTAAACAATTAGGTAAATGACCGAAAAACAACAAATGATGTCAGAACATGTTGGAAATTGATGACGTCGCTTTGAATGCTGCATACTGAACACAAAAGAAGTCTGGAGTTCAAATAAGTTTAAAAAACATTGAAGTGCCCGTGTAACAGATGAGTTCTCTTCCGAAACCCTGATACTCCGTAAGAGTTTGTCCAGTTTGTACATGAAGTGCGTCCGGTTTTTGCCGTGACCTTCTCTACTCTTTGCACATGCTATGCGGGTCAAATGATGATACCATGCCAACTTTCAACATTTTCAGAATTCATTTTATAGTGATTTTCAATTTCACGGTCATTTAGCTTTCTAAACAATTAGGTAAATTACCGAAAAACAAAAAATGATGTCAGAACATGTTGGAAATTGATGATGTCGCTTTGAATGCTGCATACTAAACAAAAAAGAAGTCCGGAGTTCAAATAATTTCGAAAAACATTGAAGTGCCCGTGTAACAGATGAGTTCTCGTCCGAAACCCTGATACTCCGGAAGAGTTTGTCCAGTTTGTACACGAAGTGCGTCCAGTTTTTGCCGTGACCCTCTCTACTCTTACGCACATGCTATGCGGGTCAAATGATGAACCATGCCAAGTTTCAACCTTTTC
>NW_025228560.1:47243-47965 GCF_018294505.1 Triticum aestivum | reverse complement strand
ATGTGCAAGAAAGTAGAGAGGGTTACGGCAAAAACTGGATGCGCTTCGTGTACAAAACGGACAATCTCTTTCGAAGTATCAGGGTTTCATACAGAAACTCGTCTCTTACAAAGGGATTTCATTTTTTCGAACTTATTTGAACTCCATAGTTTTTCTGTGCTCAAAATGCACCATTCAAAGCCACATCATCATATTTCAACCCTTTCTGACTTCATTTGTTATTTTTCATGCATTTACTAATTATTTTGAGCTATGAGACCCTGAAATTGAATAGCATTTCAAATGAACTCTGAAAAGGTTTAAAGTTGGCATGGTATCATCGTTTGACCCACATAGCATGTGGAAGAAAGTAGAGAGGGTTACGGCGAAAACTGGATGCACTTCGTGTACAAAACGGACAATCTCTTTCGAAGTATCAGGGTTTCATACAGAAACTTGTCTGTTACAAAGGGATTTCATTTTTTTTTGAACTTATTTGAACTCCATAGTTTTTCTGTGCTCAAAATGCACCATTAAAGCCACATCATCAATTTTCAACCCTTTCCGACTTCATTTGTTATTTTTCATGCATTTACTGGTTATTTTGAGCTATACGACCCTGAAATTGAAAAGCATTTCAAATGAACTATGAAAAGGTTGAAAGTTTGCATGGTATCATCATTTGACCCACATAGCATGTGCAAGAAAGTAGAAAGGTTACGGCGAAAACTGGATGCACTTCG
>NW_025228560.1:43218-43781 GCF_018294505.1 Triticum aestivum | reverse complement strand
AAGGGATTTCATTTTTTTGAACTTGTTTGAACTCCATAGTTTTTCTGTGCTCAAAATGCACCATTCAAAGCCACATCATCAATTTTCAACCCTTTCATACTTCATTTGTTATTTTTCATGCATTTACTGGTTATTTTGAGCTATAAGACCCTCAAATTGAAAAGCATTTCAAATGAACTCTGAAAAGGTTGAAAGTTGGCATGGTATCATCATTTGACCCACATATCATGTGCAAGAAAGTTGAGAGGGTTACGGCAAAAACTGGATGCGCTTCGTGTACAAAACGGACAATCTCTTTCGAAGTATCAGGGTTTCATACAGAAACTCGACTCTTACAAAGGGATTTCATTTTTTTGAACTTATTTGAACTCCATAGTTTTTCTGTGCTCAAAATGCACCATTCAAAGCCACATCATCAATTTTCAACCCTTTCTGACTTCATTTGTTATTTTTCATGCATTTACTGATTATTTTGAGCTATAAGACCCTGAAATTGAAAAGCATTTCAAATGAACTCTGAAAAGGTTGAAAGTTGGCATGGTATCATCATTTGACCCACATAG
>NW_025228560.1:42353-43208 GCF_018294505.1 Triticum aestivum | reverse complement strand
ATCGTTTGACCCACATAGCATGTGCAAGAAAGTAGAGAGGGTTAAGGAAAAAACTGGATGCACTTCGTGTACAAACGGACAATCTCTTTCGAAGTATCACAGTTTCATACGGAAAGTCGTCTGTTACAAAGGGGTTTCATTTTTTTGAACTTATTTGAACTCCATAGTTTTTCTGTGCTCAAAATGCACCATTCAAAGCCACATCATCAATTTTCAACCCTTTCTGACTTCATTTGTAATTTTTCATGGATTTACTGGTTATTTTGAGCTATAAGACCCTGAAATTGAAAAGCATTTCGAATGAACTCTGAAAAGGTTGAATGTTGGCACGGTATCATCATTTGACCCACATAGAATGTGCAAGAAAGTAGAGAGGGTTACAGCAAAAACTGGATGCACTTCGTGTACAAAACGGACAATCACTTTCGAAGTATCAGGGTTTCATACGGATCCTTGTCTGTTACAAAGGGATTTAAATTTTTTTGAACTTATTTGAACTCCATAGTTTTTCTGTGCTCAAAATGCACCATTCAAAGCGACATCCTCAATTTTCAACCCTTTCTGACTTCATTTGTTATTTTTCTTGCATTTACTGATTATTTTGAGCTATAAGACCCTCAAATTGAAAAGCATTTCAAATGAACTCTGAAAAGGTTGAAAGTTGGCATGGTATCATTATTTGACCCACATATCATGTGCAAGAAAGTAGAGAGGGTTACGGCAAAAACTGGATGCGCTTCGTGTACAAAACGGACAATCTCTTTTGAAGTATCAGGCTTTCATACAGAAACTCGTCTCTTACAAAGGGATTTCATTTTTTTTAACTTATTTGAACTCCATAGTTTTTCTGTGCTC
>NW_025228560.1:38723-39369 GCF_018294505.1 Triticum aestivum | reverse complement strand
AAACGGGCAATCTCTTGCGAAGTATCAGGGTTTCATACGGAAACTCGTCTGTTACAAAGGGGTTTCATTTTTCGAACTTATTTGAACTCCATAGTTTTTCTGTGCACGAAATGCACCATTCAAAGCCACATCATCAATTTTCAACCCTTTCTGACTTCATTTGTAATTTTTCATGCATTTACTGGTTATTTTGAGCTATAAGACCCTGAAATTGAAAAGCATTTCAAACAAACTCTGAAAAGGTTGAATGTTGGCATGGTATCATCATTTGACCCACATAGCATGTGCAAGAAAGTAGAGAGGGTTACGGCAAAAACTGCATGCACTTCGTGTACAAAACGGACAATCTCTTTCGAAATATTAGGGTTTCATACGGAAACTCGTTTGTTACAAAGGGATTTCATTTTTTTAACTTATTTTAACTCCATAGTTTTTCTGTGCTCAAAATGCACCATTCAAAGCCACATCATCAATTTTCAACCCTTTCTGACTTCATTTGTTATTTTTCATGCATTTACTGATTATTTTGAGCTATAAGACCCTGAAATTGGAAAGCATTTCAAATGAACTCTGAAAAGGTTGAAAGTTGGCATGGTATCATCATTTGACCCACATAGCATGTGCAAGAATGTAGAGAGGGTTACGG
>NW_025228560.1:36120-36759 GCF_018294505.1 Triticum aestivum | reverse complement strand
GACCCTGAAATTGGAAAGCATTTCAAATGAACTCTGAAAAGGTTGAAAGTTGGCATGGTATCATCATTTGACCCACACAGCATGTGCAAGAATGTAGAGAGGGTTACGTCAGAAACAGGATGCACTTCGTGTACAAAACGGACAATCTCTTTCGAAGTATCAGGGTTTCATACAGAAACTCGTCTGTTACAAAGGGGTTTCATTTTTTTGAACTTATTTGAACTCCATAGTTTTTCTGTGCACGAAATGCAGCATTCAAAGCCACATCATCAATTTTCAACCCTTTCTGACTTCATTTGTAATTTTTCATGCATTTACTGGTTATTTTGAGCTATAAGACCCTGAAATTGAAAAGCATTTCAAACAAACTCTGAAAAGGTTGAATGTTGGCATGGTATCATCATTTGACCCACATAGCATGTGCAAGAAAGTAGAGAGGGTTACGGCAAAAACTGGATGCACTTCGTGTACAAAACGGACAATCTCTTTCGAAATATCAGGGTTTCATACGGAAACTCGTTTGTTACAAAGGGATTTCATTTTTTTAACTTATTTGAACTCCATAGTTTTTCTGTGCTCAAAATGCACCATTCAAAGCCACATCATCAATTTTCAACCCTTTCTGACTTCATTTGTTAT
>NW_025228560.1:35237-35823 GCF_018294505.1 Triticum aestivum | reverse complement strand
TGTGAAAGAAAGTAGAGAGGGTTACGGCAAAACTGGATGCACTTCATGTACAAAACGGACAATCTCTTTCGAGGTATCTGGGTTTCATATGGAAACTCGTCTGTTACAAAGGGATTTCATTTTTTTGAACTTATTTGAACTCCATCGTTTTTATGTGCTCAAAATGCACCATGCAAAGCCACATCATCAATTTTCAACCCTTTCTGACTTCATTTGTTATTTTTCATGCATTTACTGATTATTTTGAGCTATAAGACCCTGAAATTGAAAAGCATTTCAAATGAACTATGAAAAGGTTGAAACTTGCATGGTATCATCATTTGACCCACATAGCATGTGCAAGAAAGTAGACAGGTTTACAGCAAAAACTGGATGCACTTCGTGTACAAAACGGAAAATCTCTTTCGAAGTATCAGGGTTTAATACGGAAACTCGTCGGTTACAAAGGGATTTCATTTTTTTGAACTTATTTGAACTCCATAGTTTTTCTGTGCTCAAAATGCACCATTCAAAGCCACATCATCAATTTTCAACCATTTCTGACTTCATTTGTTATTTTTCATGCATTTACTAATTATTTTGAGCT
>NW_025228560.1:30026-31125 GCF_018294505.1 Triticum aestivum | reverse complement strand
GAGCTATAAGACCCTGAAATTGAAAAGCATTTCAAATGAACTCTGAAAAGGTTGAAAGTTGGCATGGTATCATCATTTGACCCACATAGCATGTGCAAGAAAGTAGAGAGGGTTACGGCAAAAACTGGATGCACTTCGTGTACAAAACGGACAACCTCTTTCGAAGTATCAGGGTTTCATACAGAAACTTGTCTGTTACAAATGGATTTCATTTTTTTGAACTTATTTGAACTCCATAGTTTTTCTGTGCTCAAAATGCACCATGCAAAGCAATATCATCAATTTTCAACCTATTCTGACTTCATTTGTTATTTTTCATGCATTTACTGGTTATTTTGAGCTATAAGACCCTCAAATTGAAAAGCATTTCAAATGAACTCTGAAAAGGTTGAAAGTTGGCATGGTATCATCATTTGACCCACATAGCATGTGCAAGAAAGTAGAGAGGGTTACGGCAAAAACTGGATGCACTTCGTGTACAAAACGGACAATCTCTTTCGAAGTATCAGGGTTTCATACGGAAACTCGTTTGTTACAAAGGGATTTCAATTTTTTTGAACTTATTTGAACTCCATAGTTTTTCTGTGCTCAAAATGCACCATTCAAAGCCACATCATCAATTTTCAACCCTTTCTGAGTTCATTTGTTATTTTTCATCCATTTACTAATTATTTTGAGCTATAAGACCCTGAAATGGAAAAGCATTTCAAATGAACTCTGAAAAGGTTGAAAGTTGGTCTGGTATCATCATTTGACCCACATAGCATGTGCAAGAAAGTAGAGAGGGTTACGGCAAAAACTGGATGCACTTCGTGTACAAAACGGACAACCTCTTTCGAAGTATCAGGGTTTCATACAGAAACTTGTCTGTTACAAAGGGATTTCATTTTTTTGAACTTATTTCAACTCCATAGTTTTTCTGTGCTCAAAATGCACCATGCAAAGCCACATCATCAATTTTCAACCTATTCTGACTTCATTTGTTATTTTTCATGCATTTACTGGTTATTTTGAGCTATAAGACCCTCAAATTGAAAAGCATTTCAAATGAACTCTGAAAAGGTTGAAAGTTGGCATGGTATCATCATTTGACCCACAT
>NW_025228560.1:29491-30016 GCF_018294505.1 Triticum aestivum | reverse complement strand
TCAAAATGCACCATGCAAAGCAATATCATCAATTTTCAACCTATTCTGACTTCATTTGTTATTTTTCATGCATTTACTGGTTATTTTGAGCTATAAGACCCTCAATTTGAAAATCATTTCAAATGAACTCTGAAATGGTTGAAAGTTGGCATGGTATCATCATTTGACCCACATATCATGTGAAAGAAAGTAGAGAGGATTACGGCAAAAACTGGATGCACTTCGTGTACAAAACGGACAATCTCTTTCGAAGTATCAGGGTTTCATACGGAAACTCGTCTGTTACAAAGGGATTTCATTTTTTTGAACTTATTTGAACTCCATAGTTTTTATGTGCTCAAAATGCACCATGCAAAGTCACATCATCAATTTTCAACCCTTTCTGACTTCATTTGTTATTTTTATGCATTTACTGATTATTTTGAGCTATACGACCCTGAAATTGAAAAGCATTTCAAATGAACTGTGAAAAGGTTGAAACTTGGCATGGTATCATCATTTGACCCACATAGCATGTGTAAGAAA
>NW_025228560.1:27865-29481 GCF_018294505.1 Triticum aestivum | reverse complement strand
TCATGTGAAAGAAAGTAGAGAGGATTACGGCAAAAGCTGGATGCACTTCATGTACAAAACGGACAATCTCTTTCAAAGTATCAGTGTTTCATACGGAAACTCGTCTGTTACAAAGGGATTTCATTTTTTTGAACTTATTTGAACTCCATAGTTTTCATGTGCTCAAAATGCACCATGCAAAGCCACATCATCAATTTTCAACCCTTTCTGACTTCATTTGTTATTTTTATACATTTACTGATTATTTTGAGCTATAAGACCCTGAAATTGAAAAGCATTTCAAATGAACTGTGAAAAGGTTGAAACTTGGCATGGTATCATCATTTGACCAACATAGCATGTGCAAGAAAGTAGAGAGGTTTACAGCAAAAAATGGATGCACTTCGTGTACAAAACAGAAAATCTCTTTCGAAGTATCAGGGTTTCATACGGAAAGTCGTCGGTTACAAAGGGATTTCATTTTTTTTGAACTTATTTGAACTCCATAGTTTTTCTGTGCTCAAAATGCACCATTCAAAGCCACATCATGAATTTTCAACCCTTTCTGACTTCATTTGTTATTTTTCATGCATTTACTAATTATTTTGAGCTATAAGACCCTGAAATTGAAAAGCATTTCAAATGAACTCTGAAAAGGATGAAAGTTGGCATGGTATCATCATTTGACCCACATAGCATGTGCAAGAAAGTATAGAGGGTTACGGCAAAAACTGGATGCATTTCGTGTACAAAACGGACAATCTCTTTCGAAGTACCAGGGTTTCATACGGAAACATGTCTGTTACAAAGAGATTTCAATTTTTTGAAATTATTTGAACTCCATAGTTTTTCTGTGCTCAAAATGCACCATTCAAAGCCACATCATCAATTTTCAACCCTTTCTGACATCATTTGTAATTTTTCATGCATTTACTGGTTATTTTGAGCTATAAGACCCTGAAATTGAAAAGCATTTCAAACAAACTCTGAAAAGGTTGAATGTTGGCTTGGTATCATCATTTGACCCACATAGCATGTGAAAGAAAGTAGAGAGGGTTACGGCAAAAACTGGATGCACTTCGTGTACAAAACGGACAATCTCTTTCGAAGTATCAGTGTTTCATACGGAAACTCGTTTGTTACAAAGGGATTTCATTTTTTTTGAACTTATTTGAACTCCATAGTTTTTCTGTGCTCAAAATGCACCATTCAAAGCCACATCATCAATTTTCAACCCTTTCTGACTTCATTTGTTATTTTTCATGCATTTACTAATTATTTCGAGCTATAAGACCCTGAAATTGAAAAGCATTTCAAATGAACTCTGAAAAGGTTGAAAGTTGGCATGGTATCATCATTTGACCCACATAGCATGTGCAAGAAAGTAGAGAGGGTTACGGCAAAAACTGGATGCACTTCGTGTACAAAACGGACAACCTCTTTCGAAGTATCAGGGTTTCATACAGAAACTTGTCTGTTACAAATGGATTTCATTTTTTTGAACTTATTTGAACTCCATAGTTTTTCTGTGCTCAAAATGCACCATGCAAAGCAATATCATCAATTTTCAACCTATTCTGACTTCATTTGTTATTTTTCATGCATTTACTGGTTATTTTGAGCTATAAGACCCTCAA
>NW_025228560.1:21501-22198 GCF_018294505.1 Triticum aestivum | reverse complement strand
CTGTTACAAAGGGATTTCAATTTTTTGAACTTATTTGAACTCCATAGTTTTTTGTGCTCAAAATGCACCATTCGACGCCACATCATCAATTTTCAACCCTTTCTGACTTCATTTGTTATTTTTCATGCATTTACTGATTATTTTGAGCTATAAGACCCTAAAATTGGAAAGCATTTCAAATGAACTCTGAAAGGGTTGAAAGTTGGCATGGTGTCATCATTTCACCCACATAGCATGTGCAAGAAAGTAGAGAGGGTTACGGCAAAAACTGGATCCACTTCGTGTACAAAACGGACAACCTCTTTCGAAGTATCAGGGTTTCATACAGAAACTTGTCTGTTACAAAGGGATTTCATTTTTTGAACTTATTTGAACTCCATTGTTTTTCTGTGCTCAAAATGCACCATTCAAAGCCACACCATCAATTTTCAACCTATTGTGAGTTCATTTGTTATTTTTCATGCATTTACTGGTTATTTTGAGCTATAAGACCCTCAAATTGAAAAGCATTTCAAATGAACTCTGAAAAGGTTGAAAGTTGGCATGGTATCATCATTTGACCCACATATCATGTGAAAGAAAGTAGAGAGGGTTACGGCAAAAACTGGATGCACTTCGTGTACAAAACGGACAATCTCTTTCGAAGTATCAGGGTTTCATACGGAAACTCGTCTGTTACAAAGGGATTTCATTTTTT
>NW_025228560.1:20794-21491 GCF_018294505.1 Triticum aestivum | reverse complement strand
ACAAAACGGACAATCTCTTTCGAAGTATCAGGGTTTCATACGGAAACTCGTCTGCTACAAAGGGATTTCATTTTTTTGAACTTATTTGAACTGCATAGTTTTTATGTGCTCAAAAGGCACCATGCAAAGCCACATCATCAATTTTCAACCCTTTCTGACTTCATTTGTTATTTTTCATGCATTTACTGATTATTTTTAGCTATAAGACCCTGAAATTGAAAAGCATTTCAAATGAACTGTGAAAAGGTTGAAACTTGGCTTGGTATCATCATTTGACCCACATAACATGTGCAAGAAAGTAGAGAGGTTTACAGCAAAAACTGGATGCACTTCGTGTACAAAACGGAAAATCTCTTTCGAAGTATGAGGGTTTCATACGGAAACTCGTCGGTTACAAAGGGATTTCATTTTTTTTGAACTTATTTGAACTCCATAGTTTTTCTGTGCTCAAAATGCACCATTCAAAGCCACATCATCAATTTTCAACCCTTTCTGACTTCATTTGTTATTTTTCACGCATTTACTAATTATTTTGAGCTATAAGACCCTGAAATTGAAAAGCATTTCAAATGAACTCTGAAAAGGTTGAAAGTTGGCATGGTATCATCATTTGACCCACATAGCATGTGCAAGAAAGTATAGAGGGTTACGGAAAATACTGGATGCATTTCGTGTACAAAACGGACAATCTCTTTCG
>NW_025228560.1:19665-20240 GCF_018294505.1 Triticum aestivum | reverse complement strand
TGAAAAGGTTGAAAGTTGGCATGGTATCATCATTTGACCCACATAGCATGTGCAAGAAAGTAGAGAGGGTGACGGCAAAACCTAGATGCACTTCGTGTACAAAACGGACAATCTCTTTCGAACTATCAGGGTTTCATACGGAAACATGTCTGTTACAAAGAGATTTCAATTTTTTGAACTTATTTGAACTCCATAGTTTTTCTGTGCTCAAAATGCACCATTCAAAGCCACATCATCAATTTTCAACCCTTTTTGACTTCATTTGTAATTTTTCATGCATTTACTGGTTATTTTGAGCTATAAGACCCTGAAATTGAAAAGCATTTCAAACAAACTCTGAAAAGGTTGAATGTTGGCATGGTATCATCATTTGACCCACATAGCATGTGCAAGAAAGTAGATAGGGTTAAGGCAAAAACTGGATGCACTTCGTCTACAAAACGCACAATCTCTTTCGAAGTATCAGGGTTTCATACGGAAACTCGTCTGGTACAAAGGGATTTCATTTTTTTTGAACTTATTTGAACTCCATAGTTTTTCTGTGCTCAAAATGCACCATTCAAAGCCACATCATC
>NW_025228560.1:17370-19156 GCF_018294505.1 Triticum aestivum | reverse complement strand
GGAAACTCGTTTGTTACAAAGGGATTTCATTTTTTTTGAACTTATTTGAACTCCATAGTTTTTCTGTGCTCAAAATGCACCATTCAAAGCCACATCATCAATTTTCAACCCTTTCTGACTTCATTTGTTATTTTTCATGCATTTACTAATTATTTTGAGCTATAAGACCCTGAAATTGAAAAGCATTTCAAATGAACTCTGAAAAGGTTGAAAGTTGGCATGGTATCATGATTTGACCCACATAGCATGTGCAACAAAATAGAGAGGGTTTCGGCAAAAACAGGATGCACTTCGTGTACAAAACGGACAATCTCTTTCGAAGTATCAGGGTTTCATACGGAAACTCGTTTGTTACAAAGGGATTTCATTTTTTTGAACTTATTTGAACTCCATAGTTTTTCTGTGCTCAAAATGCACCATTGAAAGCCACACCATCAATTTTCAACCTATTCTGAGTTCATTTGTTATTTTTCATGCATTTACTGGTTATTTTGAGCTATAAGACCCTCAAATTGAAAAGCATTTCAAATGAACTCTGAAAAGGTTGAAAGTTGGCATGGTATCATCATTTGACCCACATATCATGTGAAAGAAAGTAGAGAGGGTTACGGCAAAAACTGGATGCACTTCCTGTACAAAACGGACAATCTCTTTCGAAGTATCAGGGTTTCATACGGAAACTCGTCTGCTACAAAGGGATTTCATTTTTTTGAACTTATTTGAACTGCATAGTTTTTATGTGCTCAAAAGGCACGATGCAAAGCCACATCATCAATTTTCAACCCTTTCTGACTTCATTTGTTATTTTTCATGCATTTACTGATTATTTTTAGCTATAAGACCCTGAAATTGAAAAGCATTTCAAATGAACTGTGAAAAGGTTGAAACTTGGCTTGGTATCATCATTTGACCCACATAGCATGTGCAAGAAAGTAGAGAGGTTTACAGCAAAAACTGGATGCACTTCGTGTACAAAACGGAAAATCTCTTTCGAAGTATCAGGGTTTCATACGGAAACTCGTCGGTTACAAAGGGATTTCATTTTTTTAAACTTATTTGAACTCCATAGTTTTTCTGTGCTCAAAATGCACCATTCAAAGCCACATCATCAATTTTCAACCCTTTCTGACTTCATTTGTTATTTTTCACGCATTTACTAATTATTTTGAGTTATAAGACCCTGAAATCTAAAAGCATTTCAAATGAACTCTGAAAAGGTTGAAAGTTGGCATGGTATCATCATTTGACCCACATAGCATGTGCAAGAAAGTATAGAGGGTTACGGCAAATACTGGATGCATTTCGTGTACAAAACGGACAATCTCTTTCGCAGTACCAGGGTTTCATACGGAAACATGTCTGTTACAAAGAGATTTCAATTTTTCGAACTTATTTGAACTCCATAGTTTTTCTATGCTCTGCACCATTCAAAGCCACATCATCAATTTTCAACCCTTTCTGACTTCATTTGTTATTTTTCATGCATTTACTGATTATTTTGAGCTATAAGACCCTGAAATTGGAAAGCATTTCAAATGAACTCTGAAAAGGTTGAAATTTGGCATGGTATCATCATTTGACCCACATAGCATGTGCAAGAATGTAGAGAGGGTTACGGCAAAAACAGGATGCACTTCGTGTACAAAACGGACAATCTCTTTCGAAGTATCAGGGTTTCATATGGAAACTCGTCTGTTACAAAGGGGTTTCATTTTTTCTGAACTTATTTGAACTCCATAGTTTTTCTGTGCACAAAATGCACCAGTCAAAGCCACATCATCAATTT
>NW_025228560.1:15297-16219 GCF_018294505.1 Triticum aestivum | reverse complement strand
ACTTCATTTGTTATTTTTCATGCATTTACTGATTATTTTGAGCTATAAGACCCTGAAATTGAAAAGCATTTCAAATGATCTCTGAAAAGGTTGAAAGTTGGCATGGTATCATCATTTGATCCACATAGCATGTGCAAGAAAGTAGAGAGGGTTACAGCAAAAACTGGATGCACTTCGTGTACAAAACGGACAATCTCTTTCGAAGTATCAAGGTTTCATACAGAAAATCGTCTGTAACAAAGGGATTTCATTTTTTCAACTTATTTGATCTCGATCGTTTTGATGTGCTCAAAATGCACCATGCAAAGCCACATCATCAATTTTCAACCCTTTCTGACTTCATTTGTTATTTTTCATGCATTTACTGATTATTTTGAGCTATAAGACCCTGAAATTGAAAAGCATTTCAAATGAACTCTGAAAAGGTTGAAAGTTGGCATGGTATCATCATTTGACCCACATAGCATGTGCAAGAAATTAGAGAGGGTTACGGCAAAAACTGGATGCGCTTCGTGTACAAAACGGACAATCTCTTTCGAAGTATCAGGGTTTCATCCAGAAACTCGTCTCTTACAAAGGGATTTCATTTTTTTGAACTTATTTGAACTCCATAGTTTTTCTGTGCTCAAAATGCACCATGCAAAGCCACATCATCAATTTTCAACCTATTCTGACTTCATTTGTTATTTTTCATGCATTTACTGGTTATTTTGAGCTTTAAGACCCTCAAATTGAAATGCATTTCAAATGAACTCTGAAAAGGTTGAAAGTTGGCATGGTATCATCATTTGACCCACATATCATGTGAAAGAAAGTAGAGAGGATTACGGCAAAAACTGGATGCACTTCATGTACAAAACGGACAATCTCTTTCGAAGTATCAGGGTTTCATACGGAAACTCGTCTGTTACAAAGGGATTTC
>NW_025228560.1:13149-15230 GCF_018294505.1 Triticum aestivum | reverse complement strand
TGCTCAAAATGCACCATGCAAAGCCACATCATCAATTTTCAACCCTTTCTGACTTCATTTGTTATTTTTATGCATTTACTAATTATTTTGAGCCATAAGACCCTGAAATTGAAAAGCATTTCAAATGAACTGTGAAAAGGTTGAAACTTGGCATGGTATCATCATTTGACCCACATAGCATGTGCAAGAAAGTAGAGAGGTTTACAGCAAAAACTGGATGCACTTCGTTTACAAAACGGACAATCTCTTTCAAAGTATCAAGGTTTCATACAGAAACTCGTCTCTTACAAAGGGATTTCATTTTTTTGAACTTATTTGAACTCCATAGTTTTTCTGTGCTCAAGATGCACCACGCAAAGCCACATCATCAATTTTGAACCCTTTCTGACTTCATTTGTTATTTTTCATGCATTTACCGGTTATTTTGAGCTATAAGACGCTGAAATTGAAAAGCATTTCAAATGAACTCTGAAAAGGTTGAAAGTTGGCATGCTATCATCATTTTACCCACATAGAATGTGCAAGAAAGTAGAGAGGATTACGGCAAAAACTGGATGCACTTCATGTACAAAACGGAAAATCTCTTTCGAAGTATCAGGGTCTCATATACAAACTCGTCGGTTACAAAGGGATTTCATTTTTTTTGAACTTATTTGAACTCCGTAGTTTTTCTGTACTCAAAATGCACCATTCAAAGCCACATCATCAATTTTCAAACCTTTCTGACTTCATTTGTTATTTTTCATGCATTTACTGGTTATTTTGAGCTATAAGACCCTGAAATTGAAAAGCATTTCAAATGAACTCTGCAAAGGTTGAAAGTTGGCATGGTATCATCATTTGACCCAGATAGCATGTGCAAGAAAGTAGAGAGGGTTACGGCAAAAACCGGATGCCCTTCATGTACAAAATGGACAATCTCTTTCGAAGTATCAGGGTTTCATACGGAAAGTCGTCTGTTACAAAGGGATTTCCATTTTTGGAACTTATTTGAACTCCATAGTTTTTCTGTGCTCAAAATGCACCATGCAAAGCCACATCATCAATTTTCAACCCTTTTTGACTTTGTTTGTTATTTTTCATGCATTTACTGATTATTTTGAGCTATAAGACCCTGAAATTGAAAAGCATTTCAAATGAACTCTGAAAAGGTTGAAAGTTGGCATAGTATCATCATTTGACCCACATAGCATGTGCAAGAAAGTAGAGAGGGTTACGGAAAAAACTGGATGCACTTCGTGTACAAAACGGACAATCTCTTTCGAATTATCATGGTTTCATATGGAAACTCGTCTGTTACAAAGGGATTTCATTTTTTTGAACTTATTTGAACTCCATAGTTTTTCTATGCTCAAAATGCGCCATTCAAAGCCACGTCATCGATTTTCAACGCTTACTGACTTCATTTGTTATTTTTCATGCATTTACTGATTATTTTGAGCTATAAGACCCTGAAATTGAAAAGCATTTCAAATGATCTCTGAAAAGGTTGAAAGTTGGCATGGTATCATCATTTGATCCACATAGCATGTGCAAGAAAGTAGAGAGGGTTACAGCAAAAACTGGATGCACTTCGTGTACAAAACGGACTATCTCTTTCGAAGTATCAAGGTTTCATACAGAAAATCGTCTGTAACAAAGGGATTTCATTTTTTCAACTTATTTGATGTCGATCGTTTTGATGTGCTCAAAATGCACCATGCAAAGCCACATCATCAATTTTCAACCCTTTCTGACTTCATTTGTTATTTTTCATGCATTTACTGATTATTTTGAGCTATAAGACCCTGAAATTGAAAAGCATTTCAAATGAACTCTGAAAAGGTTGAAAGTTGGCATGGTATCATCATTTGACCCACATAGCATGTGCAAGAAATTAGAGAGGGTTACGGCAAAAACTGGATGCGCTTCGTGTACAAAACGGACAATCTCTTTCGAAGTATCAGGGTTTCATCCAGAAACTCGTCTCTTACAAAGGGATTTCATTTTTTTGAACTTATTTGAACTCCATAGTTTTTATGTGCTCAAAATGGACCATTCAAAGCCACATCATCAATTTTCAACCCTTTCTGACTTCATTT
>NW_025228560.1:10636-13041 GCF_018294505.1 Triticum aestivum | reverse complement strand
AGGGTTACGGCAAAAACTGGATGTACTTCGTGTACAAAACGGACAATCTCTTTCAAAGTATCAAGGTTTCATACAGAAACTCGTCTCTTACAAAGGGATTTCATTTTTTTGAACTTATTTGAACTCCATAGTTTTTCTGTGCTCAAGATGCACCACGCAAAGCCACATCATCAATTTTGAACCCTTTTTGACTTCATTTGTTATTTTTCATGCATTTACCGGTTATTTTGAGCTATAAGACGCTGAAATTGAAAAGCATTTCAAATGAACTCTGAAAAGGTTGAAAGTTGGCATGGTATCATCATTTTACCCACATAGCATGTGCAAGAAAGTAGAGAGGGTTACGGCAAAAACTGGATGCACTTCGTGTACAAAACGGACAATCACTTTCGAAGTATCAGGGTTTCATACGGATCCTTGTCTGTTACAAAGGGATTTCAATTTTTTTGAACTTATTTGAACTCCATAGTTTTTCTGTGCTCAAAGTGCACCATTCAAAGCCACATCATCAATTTTCAACCCTTTCTGACTTCATTTGTTATTTTTCATGCATTTACTGATTATTTTGAGCTATAAGACGCTCAAATTGAAAAGCATTTCAAATGAACTCTGAAAAGGTTGAAAGTTGGCATGGTATCATCATTTGACCCACATATCATGTGCAAGAAAGTAGAGAGGGTTACGGCAAAAACTGGATGCACTTCATGTACAAAACAGAAAATCTCTTTCGAAGTATCAGGGTCTCATATACAAACTCGTCGGTTACAAAGGGATTTCATTTTTTTGAACTTATTTGAACTCCGTAGTTTTTCTGTGCTCAAAATGCACCATTCAAAGCCACATCATCAATTTTCAAACCTTTCTGACTTCATTTGTTATTTTTCATGCATTTACTGGTTATTTTGAGCTATAAGACCCTGAAATTGAAAAGCATTTCAAATGAACTCTGCAAAGGTTGAAAGTTGGCATGGTATCATCATTTGACCCAGATAGCATGTGCAAGAAAGTAGAGAGGGTTACGGCAAAAACCGGATGCCCTTCATGTACAAAATGGACAATCTCTTTCGAAGTATCAGGGTTTCATACGGAAACTCGTCTGTTACAAAGGGATTTCCATTTTTGGAACTTATTTGAACTCCATAGTTTTTCTGTGCTCAAAATGCACCAATTTTCAACCCTTTCTGACTTCATTTGTTATTTTTCATGCATTTACTAATTATTTTGAGCTATAAGACCCTGAAATTGAAAAGCATTTCAAATGAACTCTGAAAAGGTTGAAAGTTGGCATGGTTTCATCATTTGACCCACATAGCATGTGCAAGAAAGTAGAGAGGGTTACGGCAAAAACTGGATGCACTTCGTGTACAAAATGGACAATCTCTTTCGAAGTATCAGGGTTTCATACGGAAACTTGTCTGTTACAAAGGAATTACATTTTTTTAAATTATTTGAACTCCATAGTTTTTCTGTGCTCAAAATGCACCATTAAAGCCACATCATCAATTTTCAACCCTTTCTGACTTCATTTGTTATTTTTCATGCATTTACTGGTTATTTTGAGCTATAGGACCCTGAAATTGAAAAACATTTCAAATGAACTATGAAAAGGTTGAAAGTTGGCATGGTATCATCATTTGACCCACATAGCATGTGCAAGAAAGTAGAGAGGGTTACGGCAAAATCTGGATGCACTTCGTGTACAAAACGGACAATCTCTTTCGAAGTATCAGGGTTTCATACGGAAACTTGTCTGTTACAAAGAGATTTCAATTTTTTGAACTTATTTGAACTCCATAGTTTTTCTGTGCTCAAAATGCACCAGTCAAAGCCACATCATCAATTTTCAACCTTTTCTGACTTCATTTGTTATTTTTCATGCATTTACTGATTATTTTGAGATATAAGACCTTGAAATTGGAAAGTATTTCAAATGAACTCTGAAAAGGTTGAAAGTTGGCATGGTATCATCATTTGACCCACATAGCATGTGCAAGAATGTAGAGAGGGTTACAGCAAAAACAGGATGCACTTCGTGTACAAAACGGACAATCTCTTTCGAAGTATCAGGGTTTCATACGGAAACTCGTCTGTTACAAAGGGGTTTCATTTTTTTTGAACTTATTTGAACTCCACAGTTTTTCTGTGCACAAAATGCACCATTCAAAGCCACATCATCAATTTTCAACCCTTTCTGACTTCATTTGTAATTTTTCATGCATTTACTGGTTATTTTGAGCTATAAGACCCTGAAATTGAAAAGCATTTCAAACAAACTCTGAAAAGGTTGAAAGTTGGCATGGTATCATCATTTGACCCACATAGCATGTGCAAGAAAGTAAAGAGGGTTACGGCAAAAACTGGATGCACTTCGTGTACAAAACGGACAACCTCCTTCGATGTATCAG
>NW_025228560.1:8751-10555 GCF_018294505.1 Triticum aestivum | reverse complement strand
TTTTTTTGAACTTATTTGAACTCCATAGTTTTTCTGTGCTCAAAATGCACCATTCAAACCACACCATCAATTTTCAACCTTTTCTGACTTCATTTGTTATTTTTCATGCATTTACTAATTATTTTGAGCTATAAGACCCTGAAATTGAAAAGCATTTCAAATAATTCTGAAAAGGTTGAAAGTTGGCATGGTATCATCATTTGACCCACATAGCATGTGCAAGAAAGTAGAGAGGGTTATGGCAAAAACTGGATGGACTTCGTGTACAAAACGGACAACCTCTTTCGATGTATCAGGGTTTCATACAGAAACTTGTCTGTTACAAAGGGATTTCATTTTTTTGAACTTATTTGAACTCCATAGTTTTTCTGTGCTCAAAATGCACCATTCAAAGCCACATCATCAATTTTCAACCTATTCTGACTTCATTTGTTATTTTTCCTGCATTTACTGGTTATTTTGAGCTATGAGAACCTGAAATTGAAAAGCATTTCAAATGAACTATGAAAAGGTTGAAAGTTGGCATGGTATCATCATTTGACCCACATAGCATGTGCAAGAAAGTATAGAGGGTTACGGCAAAAACTGTATCCACTTCGTGTACAAAACGGACAATCTCTTTCGAAGTATCAGGGTTTCATACGGAAAGTGGTCTGTTACAAAGGGATTTCAATTTTTTGAACTTATTTGAACTCCATAGTTTTTCTGTGCTCAAAATGCACCATTCGAAGCCACATCATCAATTTTCCACCCTTTCTAACTTCATTTGTAATTTTTCATGCATTTACTGGTTATTTTAAGCTATAAGACCCTGAAATTGAAAAGCCTTTCAAACGAACTCTGAAAAGGTTGAATGTTGGCATGGTATCATCATTTGACCCACATAGCATGTGCAAGAGAGTAGAGAGGGTTACGGCAAAAACTGGATGCACTTCGGGTACAAAACGGACAATCTCTTTCGACGTATCAGGGTTTCATACGGAAACTCGTCTGTTCCAAAGGGATTTCATTCTTTTTGAACTTATTTGAACTCCATAGTTTTTCTGTGCTCAAAATGCACCATTCAAAGCCACGTCATAAATTTTCAACCCTTTCTGACTTCATTTGTTATTTTTCATGCATTTACTAGTTATTTTGAGCTATAAGACCCTGAAATTGAAAAGCATTTCGAATGAACTCTGAAAAGGTTGAATGTTGGCATGGTATCATCATTTGACCCACATAGCATGTGCAAGAAAGTATAGAGGGTTACAACAAAAACTGGATGCACTTCGTGTACAAAACGGACAATCTCTTTCGAAGTATCAGGGTTTCATACGGAAACTCGTTTGTTCCAAAGGGATTTCATTTTTTCGAACTTATTTGAACTCCCTAGTTTTTCTGTGCTCAAAATGCACCAATATTCAAAGCCACATCATCAATTTTCAACCCTTTCCGACTTGATTTGTTATTTTTCATGCATTTACTAATTATTTTGAGCTATAAAACCCTGAAATTGAAAAGCATTTCAAATGAACTCTGAAAAGGTTGAAAGTTGGCATGGTATCATCATTTGACCCACATAGCATGTGCAAGAAAGTAGAGAGGGTTACGGCAAAAACTGGATGCACTTCGTGTACAAAACGGACAATCTCTTTCGAAGTATCAGGGTTTCATACGGAAACTCGTTTGTTACAAAGGGATTTCATTTTTTTGAACTTATTTGAACTCCATAGTTTTTCTGTGCTCAAAATGCACCATTCAAAGCCACATCATCAATTTTCAACCCTTTCTGACTTCATTTGTTATTTTTCATGCATTTACT
>NW_025228560.1:7653-8741 GCF_018294505.1 Triticum aestivum | reverse complement strand
ACAATCTCTTGCGAAGTATCAGGGTTTCATACGGAAACTCGTCTGTTACAAAGGGGTTTCATTTTTTTGAACTTATTTGAACTCCATAGTTTTCTGTGCTCAAAATGCACCAGTCAAAGCCACATCATCAATTTTCAACCCTTTCTGATTTCATTTGTTATTTTTCATGCATTTGCTGATTATTTTGAGCTATAAGACCCTGAAAGTGAAAAGCATTTCAAATGAACTCTGAAAAGGTTGAAAGTTGGCATGGTATCATCATTTGACCCACATAGCATGTGCAAGAAAGTAGAGAGGGTTACGGCAAAAACTGGATGCACTTCGTGTACAAAACGGACAATCTCTTTCGAAGTACCAGGGTTTCATACGGATCCTTGTCTGTTACAAAGGGATTCCAATTTTTTTGAACTTATTTGAGCTCCATAGTTTTTCTGTGCTTAAAATGCACCATTCAAAGCCGCATCATCAATTTTCAACCCTTTCTGACTTCATTTGTTATTTTTCATGCATTTACTGATTATTTTGAGCTATAAGACCCTGAAATTGAAAAGCATTTCAAATGAACTCAGAAAAGGTTGAAAGTTAGCATGGTATCATCATTTGACCCACATAGCATGTGCAAGAAAGTAGAGAGGGTTACGGCAAAAACTGGATGCACTTCGGGTACAAAACGGACAATCTCTTTCGAAGTATCAGGGTTTCATACGGAAACTTGTGTGTAACATAGGGATTTCATTTTTTTGAACTTATTTGAACTCCATAGTTTTTCTGTGCTCAAAATGCACCATTCAAAGCCACATCATCAACTTTCAACCCTTTCTGACTTCATTTGTTATTTTTCATGCATTTACTGGTTATTTTGAGCTATAAGATCCTCAAATTGAAAAGCATTTCAAATGAACTCTGAAAAGGTTGAAAGTTGGCATGGTATCATCATTTGACCCACATATCATGTGCAAGAAAGTAGAGAGGGTTACGGGGAAAACTGGATGCACTTCGTGTACAAAACGGACAATCTCTTTCGAAGTATCAGGGTTTCATACAGAAACCCGTCTGTTACAAAGGGATTTCAGTTTTTTGAACTTATT
>NW_025228560.1:6998-7643 GCF_018294505.1 Triticum aestivum | reverse complement strand
TCATCAATTTTCAACCCTTTCTGACTTCATTTGTTATTTTTCATGCATTTGCTAATTATTTTGAGCTATAAGACCCTGAAATTGAAAATCATTTCAAATGAACTCTGCAAAGGTTGAAAGTTGGCATGGTATCATCATTTGACCCACATAGCATGTGCAAGAATGTAGAGAGGGTTACGGCAAAAACAGGATGCACTTCGTGTACAAAACGGACAATCTCTTTCGAAGTATCAGGGTTTCATACGGAAACTCGTCTGTTACAGGGGTTTCATTTTTTTTGAACTTATTTGAACTCCATAGTTTTTCTGTGCACAAAATGCACCATTCAAAGCCACATCATCAATTTTCAACCCTTTCTGACTTCATTTGTTATTTTTGATGCATTTACTGGTTATTTTGAGCTATAAGACCCTGAAATTGAAAAGCATTTCAAACAAACTCTGAAAAGGTTGAAAGTTGGCATGGTATCATCATTTGACCCACATAGCATGTGCAAGAAAGTAGAGAGGGTTACGGCAAAAACTGGATGCGCTTCGTGTACAAAACGGACAATCTCTTTCGAAGTATCAGGGTTTCATACAGAAACTCGTCTCTTACAAAGGGATTTCATTTTTTTTGAACTTATTTGAACTCCATAGTTTTTCT
>NW_025228560.1:4098-5221 GCF_018294505.1 Triticum aestivum | reverse complement strand
CTTTCTGACTTCATTTGTTATTTTTCATGCATTTACTGATTATTTTGAGCTATAAGACCCTGAAATTGAAAAGCATTTCAAATGAACTCTGAAAAGGTTGAAAGTTGGCATGGTATCATCATTTGACCCACATAGCATGTGCAAGAAAGTAGAGAGGGTTACGGCAAAAACTGGATGCACTTCGTGTACAAAACGGACAATCACTTTCGAAGTATCAGGGTTTCATACGGATCCTTGTCTGTTACAAAGGGATTTCAATTTTTTTGAACTTATTTGAACTCCATAGTTTTTCTGTGCTCAAAATGCACCATTCAAAGCCACATCATCAATTTTCAACCCTTTCTGACTTCATTTGTTATTTTTCATGCATTTACTGATTATTTTGAGCTATAAGACCCTCAAATTGAAAAGCATTTCAAATGAACTCTGAAATGGTTGAAAGTTGGCATGGTATCATCATTTGACCCACATATCATGTGCAAGAAAGTAGAGAGGGTTACGGCAAAAACTGGATTCACTTCGTGTACAAAACGGACAATCTCTTTCAAAGTATCAAGGTTTCATACAGAAACTCGTCTCTTACAAAGGGATTTCATTTTTTTTGAACTTATTTGAACTCCATAGTTTTTCTGTGATCAAGATGCACCACGCAAAGCCACATCATCAATTTTCAACTCTTTCTGACTTCATTTGTTATTTTTCATGCATTTACCGGTTATTTTCAGCTATAAGACGCTGAAATTGAAAAGCATTTCAAATGAACTCTGAAAAGGTTGAAAGTTGGCATGGTATCATCATTTTACCCACATAGCATGTGCAAGAAAGTAGAGAGGATTACGGCAAAAACTGGATGCACTTCATGTACAAAACGGAAAATCTCTTTTGAAGTATCAGGGTCTCATATACAAACTCGTCGGTTACAAAGGGATTTTATTTTTTTTAAACTTATTTGAACTCCGTAGTTTTTCTGTACTCAAAATGCACCATTCAAAGCCACATCATCAATTTTCAAGCCTTTCTGACTTCATTTGTTATTTTTCATGCATTTACTGGTTATTTTGAGCTATAAGACCCTGAAATTGAAAAGCATTTCAAATGAACTCTGCAAAGGTTGAAAGTTGGC
>NW_025228560.1:0-2656 GCF_018294505.1 Triticum aestivum | reverse complement strand
ACAAAACGGACAATCTCTTTCGAAGTATCAGGGTTTCATACGGAAACTCGTTTGTTACAAAGGGATTTCATTTTTTTGAACTTATTTGAACTCCATAGTTTTTCTGTGCTCAGAATGCACCATTCAAAGCCACATCATCAATTTTCAACCCTTTCTGACTTCATTTGTTATTTTTCATGCATTTACTAATTATTTTGAGCTATAAGACCCTGAAACTGAAAAGCATTACAAATGAACTCTGAAAAGGTTGAAAGTTGGCATGGTATCATCATTTGACCCACATAGCATGTGCATGAAAGTAGAGAGGGTTACGGCAAAAACTGGATGCACTTCATGTACAAAACGGACAATCTCATTCTAAGTATCAGGGTTTCATACGGAAACTCGTCTGTTACAAAGGGATTTCATTTTTTTGAACTTATTTGAACTCCATAGTTTTTCTGTGCTCAAAATGCACGATTCAAAGCCACATCATCAATTTTCAACCCTTTCTGACTTCATTTGTTATTTTTCATGCATTTAGTAATTATTTTGAGCTATAAGACCCTGAAATTGAAAAGCATTTCAAATGAACTCTGAAAAGGCTGAAAGTTGGCATGGTATCATCATTTGACCCACATAGCATGTGCAAGAAACTATAGAGGGTTATGGAAAAAACTAGATGAACTTCGTGTACAAAACGGACAACCTCTTTCGAAGTATCAGGGTTTCATACAGAAACTTGTCTGTTATAAAGGGATTTCATTTTTTTGAACTTATTTGAACTCCATAGTTTTTCTGTGCTCAAAATACACCATTCAAAGCCACGTCATCAATTTTCAACCCTTTCTGACTTCATTTGTTATTTTTCATGCATTTACTGGTTATTTTGAGCTATAAGACCCTCAAATTGAAAAGCATTTCAAATGAACTCTGAAAAGGTTGAAAGTTGGCATGGTATCATCATTTGACCCACATATCATGTGAAACAATGTAGAGAGGGTTACGGCAAAAACTGGATGCACTTCGTGTACAAAACGGACAATCTCTTTCGAAGTATCAGGGTTTCATACGGAAACTTGTCTGTTACAAAGGGATTTCATTTTTTTGAACTTATTTGAAGTCCATAGTTTTTATGTGCTCAAAATGTACCATTCAAAGCCACATCATCAATTTTCAACCCTTTCTGACTTCATTTGTTATTTTTCATGCATTTACTGGTTATTTTGAGCTATAGGACCCTCAAATTGAAAAGCATTTCAAATGAACTCTGAAAAGGTTGAAAGTTGGCATGGTATCATCATTTGACCCACATATCATGTGAAACAAAGTAGGGAGGGTTACGGCAAAAACTGGATGCACTTCATGTACAAAACGGACAATCTCTTTCGAAGTATCAGGGTTTCATACGGAAAATCGTGTGTTACAAAGGGATTTCATTTTTTTGAACTTATTTGAACTCCATAGTTTTTATGTGCTCAAAATGCACCATGCATACCCACATCATCAATTTTCAACCCTTTCTCACTTCATTTGTTATTTTTCATGCATTTACTGATTATTTTGAGCTATAAGACCCTGAAATTGAAAAGCATTTCAAATGAACTGTGAAAAGGTTGAAACTTCGCATGGTATCATCATTTGACCCACGTAGCATGTGCAAGAAAGTAGAGAGGGTTATAGCAAAAACTGGATGCACTTCGTGTACAAAACGGACAATCTCTTTCGAAGTATCAGGGTTTCATACGGAAACTCGTGTGTTTCAAAGGGATTTCATTTTTTTGAACGTATTTGAACTCCATCGTTTTTCTGTGCTCAAAATGCACCATTCAAAGCCACATCATCTATTGTCAACCCTTTCTGACTTCATTTGTTATTTTTCATGCATTTACCGGTTATTTTGAGCTATAAGACCCTGAAATTGAAAAGCATTTCAGATGAACTCTGAAAAGGTTGAAAGTTGGCATGGTATCATCATTTGACCCACATAGCATGTCCAAGAAAGTAGAGATGATTACGGCAAAAACTGGATGCACTTCATGTACAAAACGGACAATCTCTTTCGAAGTATCAGGGTTTCTTATACAAACTCGTCTGTTACAAAGGGATTACATTTTTTTGAACTTATTTGAAATCCATAGTTCTCAAAATGCACCATTCAAAGCCACGTCATCAATTTTCAACCCTTTCTGACTTCATTTGTTATTTTTCATGCATTTACTGGTTATTTTGAGCTATAAGACCCTCAAATTGAAAAGCATTTCAAATGAACTCTGAAAAGGTTGAAAGTTGGCATGGTATCATCATTTGACCCACATATCATGTGAAACAAAGTAGAGAGGGTTACGGCAAAAACTGGATGCACTTCATGTACAAAACGGACAATCTCTTTCGAAGTATCAGGGTTTCATACAGAAACTCGTTTGTTACAAAGGGATTTCATTTTTTTGAACTTATTTGAACTCCATAGTTTTTATGTGCTCAAAATGCACCATGCATAGCCACATCATCAATTTTCAACCCTTTCTCACTTCATTTGTTATTTTTCATGCATTTACTGATTATTTTGAGCTATAAGACCCTGAAATTGAAAAGCATTTCAAATGAACTGTGAAAAGGTTGAAACTTCGCATGGTATCATCATTTGACCCACGTAGCATGTGCAAGAAAGTAGAGA
>NW_025228559.1:47084-47974 GCF_018294505.1 Triticum aestivum | reverse complement strand
GGGTCATTTGTAGTGATTTTCAATTTCATGGTCATTTAGCTCAAAAATATGAGTGAATGCCTGAAAGGGTTGAAAATTGCTGATGTGGCTTTGAATGGTGCATTTTGAACACACAAAGAGTCTCGATTTCAAATAAGTTTAAACTAATGAAATCCCTTTGTAACTGATGAGTTTTCGTCCGAAACCCTCATACTTTGAAAGAGATTGTCCGTTTTGTACACGAAGTGCATCCAGTTTTTGCCGTAACCCTCTCGTCTTTTTAGCACATGCTATGTGGGTGAAATGATGATACCATGCCAACTTTCAACCTTTTCAGAAATCATTTGTAGTGGTTTTCTATTTCATGGTCATTTAGTTCAAAAATATGAGTGAATGCGTGAAAAAGAAGAAATGAAGTCAGAAAGGGTTGCAAATAGTTGATGTGGCTTTGAATGGTGCATTTTGAACACACAAAGAGTCTGGAGTTCAAATAGGTTCAAAATAAAGAAATCCCTTTGTAACAGATGAGTTTTTGTCCGAAACCCTGATACCTCGAAAGAGATTGTCCGTTTTGTACACGAAGTGCATCCAGTTTTTGCCGTAACCCTCTCAACTTTTTAGCACATGCTATGTGGGTGAAATGATGATACCATGCCAACTTTCAACCTTTTCAGAGATCATTTGTAGTGCTTTTCAATTTGATGGTCATTTAGCTCAAAAATATGAGTGAATGCCCGAAAAAGACCAAATGTAGTCAAAAAGGGTTGAAAATTGCTGATGTGGCTTTGAATGGTGCATTTTGAACACACAAAGAGTCTGGAGTTCAAATAGGTTCAAAATAATGAAATCCCTTTGTAACAGATGAGTTTTCGTCCGGAACCCTCATACATCGAAAGAGATTGTCAGTTTTG
>NW_025228559.1:42284-43357 GCF_018294505.1 Triticum aestivum | reverse complement strand
GTTCAAATAAGTTTAAAATAATGAAATCCCTTTGTAACAGATGAGTTTTCGTCCGAAACCCTCATACTTTGAAAGAGGTTGTCCGTTATGTACACGAAGTGCATGCAGTTTTTGCCGTAACCCTCTCTACTTTTTAGCACATGCTATGTGGGTGAAATAATGAAACCATGCCAACTTTCAACCTTTTCAGAGATCATTTGTAGTGGTTTTCTATTTCATGGTCATTTAGTTCAAAAATATGAGTGAATGCGTGAAAAAGAAGAAATCAAGTCAGAAAGGGTTGCAAATTGCTGATGTGGCTTTGAATGCTGCATTTTGAACACACAAAGAGTCTGGAGTTCAAATAGGTTCAAAATAATGAAATCCCTTTGTAACGGATGAGTTTTCGTCCGAAACCCTGATACCTCGAAAGAGATTGTCTGTTTTGTACACGAAGTGCATCCAGTTTTTGCCGTAACCCTCTCAACTTTTTAGCACATGCTATGTGGGTGAAATGATTATACCATGCCTACTTTCAACCTTTTCAGAGATCATTTGTAGTGCTTTCCAATTTCATGGTCATTTAGCTCAAAAATGTGAGTGAATGCCCGAAAAAGACCAAATGTAGTCAAAAAGGGTTGAAAATTGCTGATGTGGCTTTGAATGGTGCATTGAACACACAAAGAGTCTGGAGTTCAAATAAGTTCAAAATAATTAAATCCCTTTGTAACAGATGAGTTTTCGTCCGAAGCCCTCATACATCGAAAGAGATTGTCAGTTTTGTACACGAAGTGCATCCAGTTTTTGCCGTAACCCTCTCAACTTTTTAGCACATGCTATGTGCGTGAAATGATGATACCATGCCAGCTTTCAGCCTTTTAAGAGATCATTTGTAGTGCTTTGCAATTTCATGGTCATTTAGTTCAAAAATATGAGTGAATGCATGAAAAACAACAAATGAAGTCAGAAAGGGTTGAAAATTGCCGATGTGGCTTTGAATGGTGCATTTTGAACACACAAAGAGTCTGGAGTTGAAATAAGTTCTAAATAATGAAATCCCTTTGTAACAGATGAGTTTTCGTCCGAAACCCTGA
>NW_025228559.1:38196-41699 GCF_018294505.1 Triticum aestivum | reverse complement strand
TGTGGGTGAAATGATGATACCATGCCAACTTTCAACCTTTTCAAAGATCATTTGTAGTGCTTTTCAATTTCATGGTCATTTAGCTCAAAAATATGAGTGAATGCCCGAAAAAGACCAAATGAAGTCAGAAAGGGTTGAAAATTGCTGATGTGGCTTTGAATGGTGCATTTTGTACACACAAAGAGTCTGGACTTCAAATAAGTTCTAAATAATGTAATCCCTTTGTAACAGATGAGTTTTCGTCCCAAACCCTGATACTTCGAAAGAGATAGTCCGTTTTGTACACGAAGTGCATCCAGTTTTTGCCGTAACCCTCTCAACTTTTTAGCACATGCTATGTGCGTGAAATGATGATACCATGCCAACTTTCAACCTTTTCAGAGATCATTTGTAGAGCTTTTCAATTTCATGGTCATTTAGCTCAAAAATGCGAGTGAATGCCCGAAAAAGACCAAAACAAGTCAGAAAGGGTTGAAAATTGCTGATGTGGCTTTGAATGGTGCATTTTGAACACACAAAGAGTCTGGAGTTCAAATAAGTTCAAAATAAGGAAATCCCTTTGTAACTGATGAGTTTTCGTCCGAAACCCTGATACTTCGAAACAGATTGTCCGTTTTGTACACGAAGTGCATCCAGTTTTTGCCGTAACCCTCTCGACTTTTTAGCACATGCTATGTGGGTGAAATGATGATACCATGCCAACTTTCAAGTTTTTCAGAAATCATTTGTAGTGGTTTTCTATTTCATGGTCATTTAGTTCAAAAATATGAGTGAATGCGTGAAAAAGAAGAAATGAAGTCAGAAAGGGTTGCAAATAGTTGATGTGGCTTTGAATGGTGCATTTTGAACACACAAAGAGTCTGGAGTTCAAATAGGTTCAAAATAAAGAAATCCCTTTGTAACAGATGAGTTTTCGTCCAAAACCCTGATACCTCGAAAGAGATTGTCCGTTTTGTACACGAAGTGCATCCAGTTTTTGCCGTAACCCTCTCAACTTTTTAGCACATGCTATGTGGGTGAAATGATGATACCATGCCAACTTTCAACCTTTTCAGAGATCATTTGTAGTGCTTTTTGATTTGATGGTCATTTAGCTCAAAAATATGAGTGAATGCCCGAAAAAGACCAAATGTAGTCAAAAAGGGTTGAAAATTGCTGATGTGGCTTTGAATGGTGCATTTTGAACACACAAAGAGTCTGGAGTTCAAATAAGTTCAAAATAATGAAATCCCTTTGTAACAGATGAGTTTTCGTCCGGAACCCTCATACATCGAAAGAGATTGTCAGTTTTGTACACGAAGTGCATCCAGTTTTTCCCGTAACCCTCTCAACTTTTTAGCACATGCTATGTGGGTGAAATGATGATACCATGCCAGCTTTCAGCCTTTGAAGAGATCATTTGTAGTGGTTTTCAATTTCATGGTCATTTAGTTCAAAAATATGAGTGAATGCATGAAAAACAACAAATGAAGTCAGAAAGGGTTGAAAATTGCCGATGTGGCTTTGAATGGTGCATTTTGAACACACAAAGAGTCTGGAGTTGAAAAAAGTTCTAAATAATGAAATCCCTTTGTAACAGATGAGTTTTCGTCCGAAACCCTGATACTTCGAAAGAGATTGTCCGTTTTGTACACGAAGTGCATCCAGTTTTTGCCGTAACCCTCTCAACATTTTGGCACATGCTATGTGGGTGAAATGATGATACCATGCCAACTTTCAACCTTTTCAAAGATCATTTGTAGTGCTTTTCAATTTCATGGTCATTTAGCTCAAAAATATGAGTGAATGCCCGAAAAAGACCAAATGAAGTCAGAAAGGGTTGAAAATTGCTGATGTGGCTTTGAATGGTGCATTTTGTACACACAAAGAGTCTAGACTTCAAATAAGTTCTAAATAATGTAATCCCTTTGTAACAGATGAGTTTTCGTCCCAAACCCTGATACTTCGAAAGAGATAGTCCGTTTTGTACACGAAGTGCATCCAGTTTTTGCCGTAACCCTCTCAACTTTTTAGCACATGCTATGTGCATGAAATGATGATACCATGCCAACTTTCAACCTTTTCAGAGATCATTTGTAGAGCTTTTCAATTTCATGGTCATTTAGCTCAAATATGTGAGTGAATGCCCGAAAAAGACCAAAACAAGTCAGAAAGGGTTGAGAATTGCTGATGTGGCTTTGAATGGTGCATTTTGAACACACAAAGAGTCTGGAGTTCAAATAAGTTCAAAATAATGAAATCCCTTTGTAACAGATGAGTTTTCATCCGAAACCCTGATACCTCGAAATAGGTTTTCAGTTTTGTACACGAAGTGCATCCAGTTTTAGCCCTAACCCTCTCAACTTTTTAGCACATGCTATGTGGGTGAAATGATGATCCCATGCCAACTTTCAACCTTTTCAGAGATCATTTGTAGTGCTTTTCAATTTCATGGTCATTTAGCTCAAAAATATGAGTGAATGCCTAAAAAGAACAAATGAAATCAGAAAGGTTGAAAATTGCTTATGTGGCTTTGAATGGTGCATTTTGAACACACAAAGAGTCTGGAGTTCAAATGAGTTCAAAAAAATGAAATCCCTTTGTAACATATGAGTTTTCGTCCGAAACCCTGATAGTTCGAAAGAGATTGTCCGTTTTGTACACGAAGTGCATCCAGTTTTTGCCGTAAGCCTCTCAACTTTTCAGCACATGCTATGTGGGTGAATTGATGATACCATGCCAACTTTCAACCTTTCATAGATCATTTGTAGTGCTTTTCAATTTCATGGTCATTTAGCTCAAAAATATGATTGAATGCCTGAAAAAGAAGAAATGAAGTCAGAAAGGGTTGAAAATTGCCGATGTGGCTTTGAATGGTGCATTTTGAACACACAAATAGTCTGGAGTTCAAATAAGTTCAAAATAATGAAATCCTTTTGTAACAGATGAGTTTTCGTCTGAAACCCTCATACTTTGAAAGAGATTGCCGTTTTGTACACGAAGTGCATCCAGTTTTTGCCGTAACCCTCTCGACTTTTTAGCACATGCCATGTGGGTGAAATGATGATACCCATCCAACTTTCAACCTTTTCAGAGAGCATTTGTAGTGGTTTTCAATTTCATGGTCATTTAGTTCAAAAATATGAGTGAATGCGTGAAAAAGAACAAATGAAGTCAGAAAGGGTTGAAAATTGCTGATGTGGCTTTGAATGGAGCATTTTGAATACACAAAGAGTCTGGAGTTCAAATAAGTTCAAAATAATGAAATCCCTTTGTAACAGATGAGTTTTCGTCCGAAACCCTGATACTTCGAAAGAGATTGTCCGTTTTGTACACGAAGTGCATCCAGTTTTTGGTGTAACCCTCTCAACTTTTTAGCACATGCTATGTGGGTGAAATGATGATACCATGCCAACTTTCGACCTTTTCAGAGATCATTTGTACTGCTTTTCAATTTCATGGTCATTTAGCTAAAAAATATGAGTGAATGCCTGAAAAAGAACAAATGAAGTCAGAAAGGGTTG
>NW_025228559.1:37094-37896 GCF_018294505.1 Triticum aestivum | reverse complement strand
TGAAATGATGATACCATGCCAACTTTCATCCTTTTCAGGGATCATTTGTAGTGCTTTTCAATTTCATGGTCATTTAGCTCAAAAATTATGAGTGAATGCTTGAAAGGGTTGAAAATTGCTGATGTGGCTTTGAATGGTGCATTTTGAACACACAAAGTGTCTCCAGTTCAAATAAGTTTAAAATAATGAAATCCCTTTGTAACAGATGAGTTTTCGTCCGAAACCCTCATACTTTGAAAGAGATTGTCCGTTATGTACACGAAGTGCATGCAGTTTTTGCCGTAACCCTCTCGACTTTTTAGCACATGCTGATTGGGTGAAGTAATGATACCATGCCAACTTTCAATCTTTTTAGAGATCATTTGTAGTGGTTTTCTATTTCATGGTCATTTAGTTCAAAAATATGAGTGAATGCGTGAAAAAGAAGAAATGAAGTCAGAAAGGGTTGCAAATTGCTGATGTGGCTTTGAATGCTGCATTTTGAACACACAAAGAGTCTGGAGTTCAAATAGGTTCAAAATAATGAAATCCCTTTGTAACGGATGAGTTTTCGTCCCAAACCCTGATACCTCGAAAGAGATTGTCCGTTTTGTACACGAAGTGCATCCAGTTTTTGCCGTAACCCTCTCAACTTTTCAGCACATGCTATGTGGGTGAAATGATGATACCATGCCAACTTTCAACCTTTTCAGAGAACATTTGTAATGGTTTTCAATTTCATGGTCATTTAGTTCAAAAATTGGAGTGAATGCATGAAAAAGAACAAATGAAGTCAGAAAGGGTTGAAAATTACTGATGTGGC
>NW_025228559.1:31933-36784 GCF_018294505.1 Triticum aestivum | reverse complement strand
GTGGGTGAAATGATGATACCATGCCAACTTTCAACCTTTTAAGGGATCATTTGTAGTGCTTTTCAATTTCATGGTCATTTAGCTCAAAAAATATGAGTGAATGCCTGAAAGGGTTGAAAATTGCTGATGTGGCTTTGAATGGTGCATTTTGAACACACAAAGAGTCTGGAGTTCAAATAAGTTCAAAATAATGAAATCCCTTTGTAACAGATGAGTTTTCGTCCGAAACCCTCATACATCGAAAGAGATTGTCAGTTTTGTACACGAAGTGCATCTAGTTTTTGCCGTAACCCTCTCAACTTTTTAGCACATGCTATGTGGGTGAAATGATGATACCATGCCAGCTTTCGACCTTTTAAGAGATCATTTGTAGTGGTTTTCAAGTTCATGGTCATTTAGTTCAAAAATATGAGTGAACGCATGAAAAACAACAAATGAAGTCAGAAAGGGTTGAAAATTGCCGATGTGGCTTTGAATGGTGCATTTTGAACGCACAAAGAGTCTGGAGTTCAATTAGGTTCAAAATAATGAAATCCCTTTGTAACGGATGAGTTTTCGTCTGAAACCCTGATACCTCGAAAGAGATTGTCCGTTTTGTACACGAAGTGCATCCAGTTTTTGCCGTAACCCTCTCAACTTTTTAGCACATGCTATGTGGGTGAAATGATGATACCATGCCAACTTTCAACCTTTTTAGAGATCATTTGTAGTGCTTTCCAATTTTATTGTCATTTAGCTCAAAAATATGAGTGAATGCCCGAAAAAGACCAAATGTAGTCAAAAAGGGTTGAAAATTGCTGATGTGGCTTTGAATGGTGCATTTTGAACACACAAAGAGTCTGGAGTTCAAATAAGTTCAAAATAATGAAATCCATTTGTAACAGATGAGTTTTCGTCCGAAACCCTCATACATCGAAAGAGATTGTCAGTTTTGTACACGAAGTGCACCCAGTTTGTGCCGTAACCCTCTCAACTTTTTAGCACATGCTATGTGGGTGAAATGATGATACCATGCCAACTTTCAACCTTTTCAAAGAACATTTGTAGTGGTTTTCAATTTCATGGTCATTTAGTTCAAAAATATGAGTGAATGCCTGAAAAAGAACAAATGAAGTCAGAAAGGGTTGAAAATTGCTGATGTGGCTTTGAATGGTGCATTTTGAACACACAAAGAGTCTGGAGTTGAAATAAGTTCAAAAAAAATGAAATCCCTTTGTAACAGATGAGTTTTCGTCCGAAACCCTGATACTTCGAAAGAGATTGTCCGTTTTGTAGACGAAGTGCATCCAGTTTTTGCCGTAACCCTCTCAACTTTTCAGCACACGCTATGTGGGTGAAATGATGATACCATGCCAACTTTAAACCTTTTCAGGGATCATTTGTAGTGCTTTTCAATTTCATGGTCATTTAGCTCAAAAAATATGAGTGAATGCCTGAAAGGGTTGAAAATTGCTGATGTAGCTTTGAATGGTGCATTTTGAACACACAAAGAGTCTCGACTTCAAATAAGTCTAAAATAATGAAATCCCTTTGTAACAGATGAGTTTTCGTCCGAAACCCTCATACTTTGAAAGAGATTGTCCATTTTGTACACGAAGTGCATGCAGTTTTTGCCGTAACCCTCTCGACTTTTTAGCACATGCTATGTGGGTGAAATAATGATGCCATGCCAACTTTCAACCTTTTCAGAAATCATTTGTAGTGGTTTTCTATTTCATGGTCATTTAGTTCAAAAATATGAGTGAATGTGTGAAAAAGAAGAAATGAAGGCTGAAAGGGTTGCAAATAGCTGATGTGGCTTTGAATGGTGCATTTTCAACACACAAAGAGTCTGGAGTTCAAATAGGTTAAAAATAATGAAATCCCTTTGTAACAGATGAGTTTTCGTCCGAAACCCTGATACCTCGAAAGAGATTGTCCGTTTTGTACACGAAGTGCATCCAGATTTTGCCGTAACCCTCTCAACTTTTTAGCACATGCTATGTGGGTGAAATGATGATACCATGCCAACTTTCAACCTTTTCAGAGATCATTTGTAGTGTTTTACAATTTGATGGTCATTTAGCTCAAAAATATGAGTGAATGCCTCAAAAAGAATAAATGAAGTCAAAAAGGGTTGAAAATTGCTGATGTGGCTTTGAATGGTGCATTTTGAACACACAAAGAGTCTGGAGTTCAAATAAGTTCAAAATAATGAAATCCCTTTGTAACAGATGAGTTTTCGTCCGAAACCCTCATACATCGAAAGAGATTGTCAGTTTTGTAGACGAAGTGCATCCAGTTTTTGCCGTAACCCTCTCAACTTTTTAGCACATGCTATGTGGGTGAAATGATGATACCATGCCAGCTTTCGACCTTTTAAGAGATCATTTGTAGTGGTTTTCAAGTTCATGGTCATTTAGTTCAAAAATATGAGTGAATGCATGAAAAACAACAAATGAAGTCAGAAAGGGTTGAAAATTGCCGATGTGGCTTTGAATGGTGCATTTTGAACGCACAAAGAGTCTGGAGTTCAATTAGGTTCAAAATAATGAAATCCCTTTGTAACGGATGAGTTTTCGTCCGAAACCCTGATACCTCGAAAGAGATTGTCCGTTTTGTACACGAAGTGCATCCAGTTTTTGCCGTAACCCTCTCAACTTTTTAGCACATGCTATGTGGGTGAAATGATGATACCATGCCAACTTTCAACCTTTTTAGAGATCATTTGTAGTGCTTTCCAATTTCATTGTCATTTAGCTCAAAAATATGAGTGAATGCCCGAAAAAGACCAAATGTAGTCAAAAAGGGTTGAAAATTGCTGATGTGGCTTTGAATGGTGCATTTTGAACACACAAAGAGTGTGGAGTTCAAATAAGTTCAAAATAATGAAATCCATTTGTAACAGATGAGTTTTCGTCCGAAACCCTCATACATCGAAAGAGATTGTCAGTTTTGTACACGAAGTGCACCCAGTTTTTGCCGTAACCCTCTCAACTTTTTAGCACATGCTATGTGGGTGAAATGATGATACCATGCCAACTTTCAACCTTTTCAAAGAACATTTGTAGTGGTTTTCAATTTCATGGTCATTTAGTTCAAAAATATGAGTGAATGCCTGAAAAAGAACAAATGAAGTCAGAAAGGGTTGAAAATTGCTGATGTGGCTTTGAATGGTGCATTTTGAACACACAAAGAGTCTGGAGTTGAAATAAGTTCAAAAAAATGAAATCCCTTTGTAACAGATGAGTTTTCGTCCGAAACCCTGATACTTCGAAAGAGATTGTCCGTTTTGTAGACGAAGTGCATCCAGTTTTTGCCGTAACCCTCTCAACTTTTCAGCACACGCTATGTGGGTGAAATGATGATACCATGCCAACTTTAAACCTTTTCAGGGATCATTTGTAGTGCTTTTCAATTTCATGGTCATTTAGCTCAAAAAATATGAGTGAATGCCTGAAAGGGTTGAAAATTGCTGATGTGGCTTTGAATGGTGCATTTTGAACACACAAAGAGTCTCGACTTCAAATAAGTCTAAAATAATGAAATCCCTTTGTAACAGATGAGTTTTCGTCCGAAACCCTCATACTTTGAAAGAGATTGTCCATTTTGTACACGAAGTGCATGCAGTTTTTGCCGTAACCCTCTCGACTTTTTAGCACATGCTATGTGGGTGAAATAATGATGCCATGCCAACTTTCAACCTTTTCAGAAATCATTTGTAGTGGTTTTCTATTTCATGGTCATTTAGTTCAAAAATATGAGTGAATGCGTGAAAAAGAAGAAATGAAGGCTGAAAGGGTTGCAAATAGCTGATGTGGCTTTGAATGGTGCATTTTGAACACACAAAGAGTCTGGAGTTCAAATAGGTTCAAAATAATGAAATCCCTTTGTAACAGATGAGTTTTCGTCCGAAACCCTGATACCTCGAAAGAGATTGTCCGTTTTGTACACGAAGTGCATCCAGATTTTGCCGTAACCCTCTCAACTTTTTAGCACATGCTATGTGGGTGAAATGATGATACCATGCCAACTTTCAACCTTTTCAGAGATCATTTGTAGTGTTTTTCAATTTGATGGTCATTTAGCTCAAAAATATGAGTGAATGCCTCAAAAAGAATAAATGAAGTAAAAAAGGGTTGAAAATTGCTGATGTGGCTTTGAATGGTGCATTTTGAACACACAAAGAGTCTGGAGTTCAAATAAGTTCAAAATAATGAAATCCCTTTGTAACAGATGAGTTTTCGTCCGAAACCCTGATACTTCGAAAGAGATTGTCCGTCTTGTAGACGAAGTGCATCCAGTTTTTGCCGTAACCCTCTCAACTTTTCAGCACACGCTATGTGGGTGAAATGATGATACCATGCCAACTTTAAACCTTTTCAGGGATCATTTGTAGTGCTTTTCAATTTCATGGTCATTTAGCTCAAAAAATATGAGTGAATGCATGAAAAACAACAAATGAAGTCAGAAAGGGTTGAAAATTGCCGATGTGGCTTTGAATGGTGCATTTTGAACACACAAAGAGTCTGGAGTTCAAATAGGTTCAAAATAATGAAATCCCTTTGTAACGGATGAGTTTTCGTCCGAAACCCTGATACCTCGAAAGAGATTGTCCGTTTTGTACACGAAGTGGATCCAGTTTTTGCCGTAACCCTCTCAACTTTTTAGCACATGCTATGTGGGTGAAATGATGATACCATGCCAACTTTCAACCTTTTCAGAGATCATTTGTAGTGCTTTCCAATTTCATGGTCATTTAGCTCAAAAATATGAGTGAATGCCCGAAAAAGACCAAATGAAGTCAGAAAGGGTTGAAAATTGCTGATCTAGCTTTGAATGGTGCATTTTGAAAACACAAAGAGTCTGGAG
>NW_025228559.1:30946-31676 GCF_018294505.1 Triticum aestivum | reverse complement strand
ATGAAATCCCTTTGTAACGGATGAGTTTTCGTCCGAAACCCTGATACCTCGAAAGAGATTGTCCGTTTTATACACGAAGTGCATCCAGTTTTTGCCGTAACCCTCTCAACTTTTTAGCACATGCTATGTGGGTGAAATGATGATACCATGCCAACTTTCAACCTTTTCAGAGATCATTTGTAGTGCTTTCCAATTTCATGGTCATTTAGCTCAAAAATATGAGTGAATGCCCGAAAAAGACCAAATGTAGTCAAAAAGGGTTGAAAATTGCTGATGTGGCTTTGAATGGTGCATTTTGAACACACAAAGAGTCTGGAGTTCAAATAAGTTCTAAATAATGAAATCCCTTTGTAACAGATGAGTTTTCGTCCGAAACGCTGATACTTCGAAAGAGATTGTCCGTTTTGTACACGAAGTGCATCCAGTTTTTGCCGTAACCCTCTCAACTTTTTAGCACATGCTATGTGGGTGAAATGATGATACCATGCCAACTTCCAACCTTTTTAGAGATCATTTGAAGTGCTTTTCAATTTCATGGTCATTTAGCTCAAAAATATGAGTGAATGCCCGAAAAAGACCAAATGAAGTCAGAAAGGGTTGAAAATTGCTGATGTGGCTTTGAATGGTGCATTTTGAACACACAAAGAGTCTGGAGTTCAAATAAGTTCAAAAAAATGAAATCCCTTTGTAACAGATGAGTTTTCGTCTGAAACCCTGATACTTCCAAACA
>NW_025228559.1:27876-30154 GCF_018294505.1 Triticum aestivum | reverse complement strand
TTTTCGTCCGAAACCCTGATACCTCGAAAGAGATTGTCCGTTTTGTACACGAAGTGCATCCAGATTTTGCCGTAACCCTCTCAACTTTTTAGCACATGCTATGTGGGTGAAATGATGATACCATGCCAACTTTCAACCTTTTCAGAGATCATTTGTAGTGTTTTACAATTTGATGGTCATTTAGCTCAAAAATATGAGTGAATGCCTCAAAAAGAATAAATGAAGTCAAAAAGGGTTGAAAATTGCTGATGTGGCTTTGAATGGTGCATTTTGAACACACAAAGAGTCTGGAGTTCAAATAAGTTCAAAATAATGAAATCCCTTTGTAACAGATGAGTTTTCGTCCGAAACCCTCATACATCGAAAGAGATTGTCAGTTTTGTAGACGAAGTGCATCCAGTTTTTGCCGTAACCCTCTCAACTTTTTAGCACATGCTATGTGGGTGAAATGATGATACCATGCCAGCTTTCGACCTTTTAAGAGATCATTTGTAGTGGTTTTCAAGTTCATGGTCATTTAGTTCAAAAATATGAGTGAATGCATGAAAAACAACAAATGAAGTCAGAAAGGGTTGAAAATTGCCGATGTGGCTTTGAATGGTGCATTTTGAACGCACAAAGAGTCTGGAGTTCAATTAGGTTCAAAATAATGAAATCCCTTTGTAACGGATGAGTTTTCGTCCGAAACCCTGATACCTCGAAAGAGATTGTCCGTTTTGTACACGAAGTGCATCCAGTTTTTGCCGTAACCCTCTCAACTTTTTAGCACATGCTATGTGGGTGAAATGATGATACCATGCCAACTTTCAACCTTTTTAGAGATCATTTGTAGTGCTTTCCAATTTCATTGTCATTTAGCTCAAAAATATGAGTGAATGCCCGAAAAAGACCAAATGTAGTCAAAAAGGGTTGAAAATTGCTGATGTGGCTTTGAATGGTGCATTTTGAACACACAAAGAGTGTGGAGTTCAAATAAGTTCAAAATAATGAAATCCATTTGTAACAGATGAGTTTTCGTCCGAAACCCTCATACATCGAAAGAGATTGTCAGTTTTGTACACGAAGTGCACCCAGTTTTTGCCGTAACCCTCTCAACTTTTTAGCACATGCTATGTGGGTGAAATGATGATACCATGCCAACTTTCAACCTTTTCAAAGAACATTTGTAGTGGTTTTCAATTTCATGGTCATTTAGTTCAAAAATATGAGTGAATGCCTGAAAAAGAACAAATGAAGTCAGAAAGGGTTGAAAATTGCTGATGTGGCTTTGAATGGTGCATTTTGAACACACAAAGAGTCTGGAGTTGAAATAAGTTCAAAAAAATGAAATCCCTTTGTAACAGATGAGTTTTCGTCCGAAACCCTGATACTTCGAAAGAGATTGTCCGTTTTGTAGACGAAGTGCATCCAGTTTTTGCCGTAACCCTCTCAACTTTTCAGCACACGCTATGTGGGTGAAATGATGATACCATGCCAACTTTAAACCTTTTCAGGGATCATTTGTAGTGCTTTTCAATTTCATGGTCATTTAGCTCAAAAAATATGAGTGAATGCCTGAAAGGGTTGAAAATTGCTGATGTGGCTTTGAATGGTGCATTTTGAACACACAAAGAGTCTCGACTTCAAATAAGTCTAAAATAATGAAATCCCTTTGTAACAGATGAGTTTTCGTCCGAAACCCTCATACTTTGAAAGAGATTGTCCATTTTGTACACGAAGTGCATGCAGTTTTTGCCGTAACCCTCTCGACTTTTTAGCACATGCTATGTGGGTGAAATAATGATGCCATGCCAACTTTCAACCTTTTCAGAAATCATTTGTAGTGGTTTTCTATTTCATGGTCATTTAGTTCATAAATATGAGTGAATGCGTGAAAAAGAAGAAATGAAGGCTGAAAGGGTTGCAAATAGCTGATGTGGCTTTGAATGGTGCATTTTGAACACACAAAGAGTCTGGAGTTCAAATAGGTTCAAAATAATGAAATCCCTTTGTTACAGATGAATTTTCGTCCGAAACCCTGATACCTCGAAAGAGATTGTCCGTTTTGTACACGAAGTGCATCCAGATTTTGCCGTAACCCTCTCAACTTTTTAGCACATGCTATGTGGGTGAAATGATGATACCATGCCAAATTTCAACCTTTTCAGAGATCATTTGTAGTGTTTTACAATTTGATGGTCATTTAGCTCAAAAATATGAGTGAATGCCTCAAAAAGAATAAATGAAGTCAAAAAGGGTTGAAAATTGCTGATGTGGCTTTGAATGGTGCATTTTGAAC
>NW_025228559.1:26006-26815 GCF_018294505.1 Triticum aestivum | reverse complement strand
TCAAATAAGTTCAAAATAATGAAATCCCTTTGTAACAGATGAGTTTTCGTCCCAAACCCTGATACTTCTTAAGAGATTTTTCGTTTTGTACACGAAGTGCATCCAGTTTTTGCCGTAACCCTGTCAACTTTTTAGCACATGCTATGTGGGAGAAATGATGATACCATGCCAACTGTCAACCTTTTCAGAGATCATTTGTAGTGCTTTTCAATTTCATGGTCATTTAGCTCAAAAATATGAGTGAATGCCTAAAAAGAACAAATGAAGTCAGAAAGGGTTGAAAATTGCTGATGTGGCTTTGAATGGTGCATTTTGAACACACAAAGAGTCTGGAGTTGAAATAAGTTCAAAAAAATGAAATCCCTTGGTAACAGAGGCGTTTTCGTCCGAAACCCTGATACTTCGAAAGATATTGTCCTTTTGTACACGAAGTGCATCCAGTTTTTGCCGTAACCCTCTCAACATTTTAGCACATGCTATGTGGGTGAAATGATGATACCATGCCAACTTTCAACCTTTTCAGAGATGATTTGTAGTGCTTTTCAATTTCATGGTCATTTAGCTCAAAAATATGAGTGAATGCCTGAAAAAGAACAAATGAAGCCAGAAAGGGTTGAAAATAGCTGATGTGGCTTTGAATGGTGCATTTTGAACACACAAAGAGTCTGGAGTTCAAATAAGTTCAAAAAAATGAAATCCCGTTGTAACAGATGAGTTTGTGTCCGAAACGCTGATACGTCGAAAGAGATTGCCCGTTTTGTACACGAAGTGCATCCAGTTTTTACGGTAACCCTCTCAACTTTTTAGCA
>NW_025228559.1:21679-22103 GCF_018294505.1 Triticum aestivum | reverse complement strand
CCAGTTTTTGCCGTAACCCTCTCAACTTTTTAGCACATGCTATGTGGGTGAAATGATGATACCATGCCAACTTTCAACCTTTTCAAAGAACATTTGTAGTGGTTTTCAATTTCATGGTCATTTAGTTCAAAAATATGAGTGAATGCCTGAAAAAGAACAAATGAAGTCAGAAAGGGTTGAAAATTGCTGATGTGGCTTTGAATGGTGCATTTTGAACACACAAAGAGTCTGGAGTTGAAATAAGTTCAAAAAAATGAAATCCCTTTGTAACAGATGAGTTTTCGTCCGAAACCCTGATACTTCGAAAGAGATTGTCCGTTTTGTAGACGAAGTGCATCCAGTTTTTGCCGTAACCCTCTCAACTTTTCAGCACACGCTATGTGGGTGAAATGATGATACCATGCCAACTTTAAACCTTTTCAGG
>NW_025228559.1:20600-21669 GCF_018294505.1 Triticum aestivum | reverse complement strand
AAGAGTCTGGAGTTCAAATAAGTTCAAAAAAATGAAATCCCTTTGTAACAGATGAGTTTGCGTCGGAAACCCTGATACTTCGAAAGAGATTGTCCGTTTTGTACACGAAGTTCATCCAGTTTTTGCCGTAACCCTCTCAACTTTTTAACACATGCTATGTGGGTGAAATAATGATACCATGCCAACTTTCAACCTTTTCAGAGATCATTTGTAGTGGTCTTCAATTTCATGGCCATTTAGTTCAAAAATATGAGTGAATGCCTGAAAAAGAACAAATGAAGTCAGAAAGGGTTGAAAATTGCTGATGTGGCTTTGAATGGTCCATTTTGAACACACAAAGATTCTGGAGTTCAAATAATTCAAAATAATGAAATCCCTTTGTAACTGATGAGTTTTCGTCCGAAACCCTCATACTTCGAAAGAGATTGTCCGTTTTGTACACGAAGTGCATCCAATTTTTGCCGTAACCCTCTCAACATTTTAGCACATGCTATGTGGGTGGAATGATGATACCATACCAACTTTCAACCTTTTCAGATATCCTTTGTAGTGCTTTTCAATTTCATGGTTATTTAGCTCAAAAATATGAGTGAATGCCTGAAAAAGAACAAATGAAGTCAGAAAGGGTTGAAAATTGCTGATGTGGCTTTGAATGGTGCATTTTGAACACACAAAGAGTCTGGAGTTCAAATAAGTTCAAAAAAATGAAATCCCTTTGTAACAGATGAGTCTGTGTCCGAAACGCAGATACTTCGAAAGAGATTGTCCGTTTTGTACACGAAGTGCATCCAGTTTTTACGGTAACCCTCTCAACTTTTTAGCACATGCTATGTGGGTGAAATGATGATACCATGCCAACTTTCAACCTTTTCAGAGATCATTTGTGGTGCTTTTCAATTTCATGGTCATTTTGCTCAAAAATATGAGTGAATGCCCGAAAAAGACCAAATGAAGTCAGAAAGCGTTGAAAATTGCTGATTTGGCTTTGAATGGTGCATTTTGAACACACAAAGAGTCTGGAGTTCAAATAAGTTCAAAATAATGAAATCCCTTTGTAACAGATGAGTTT
>NW_025228559.1:20039-20555 GCF_018294505.1 Triticum aestivum | reverse complement strand
CTATGTGGGTGAAATAATGATACCATGCCAACTTTCAACCTTCTCAGAGATCATTTGTAGTGGTTTTCAATTTCATGGCCATTTAGTTCAAAAATATGAGTGAATGCGTGAAAAAGAACAAATGTAGTCAGAAAAGCTTGAAAATTTGTGATGTGGCTTTGAATGGTCCATTTTGAACACACAAAGAGTCTGGAGTTCAAATAAGTTCAAAATAATGAAATCCCTTTGTAACAGATGAGTTTTCGTCCGAAACCCTCATGCTTCGAAACAGATTGTCCGTTTTGTACACGAAGTGCATCCAGTTTTTGCCGTAACCCTCTCAACATTTTAGCACATGCTATGTTGGTGAAATGATGATACCATGCCAACTTTCAACCTTTTCAGAGATCATTTGTAGTGCTTTTCAGTTTCATGGTCATTTAGCTAAAAAATATGAGTGAATGCCTGAAAAAGAACAAATGAAGTCAGAAAGGTTGAAAATTGCTGATGTGGCTTTGAATGGTGTATTTTGAACAC
>NW_025228559.1:19353-19924 GCF_018294505.1 Triticum aestivum | reverse complement strand
TTCAAATAAGTTCAAAATAATGAAATCACTTTGTAACAGATGAGTTTGCGTCGGAAACCCTGATACTTCGAAAGAGATTGTCAGTTTTGTACACGAAGTGCATCCAGATTTTGCCGTAACCCTCTCAAATTTTTAGCACATGCTATGTGGGTGAAATGATGATACCATGCCAAGTTTCAACCTTTTCAGAGATCATTTGTAGTGCTTTTCAATTTCATGGTCATTTAGCTAAAAAACATGACTGAATGCCTGAAAAAGAACAAATGAAGTCAGAAAGGGTTGAAAATTGCTGATGTGGCTTTGAATGGTGCATTTTGAACACACAAAGAGTCTGGAGTTCAAATAAGTTCAAAAAATAAAATCCCTTTGTAACAGATGAGTTTGCGTCCGAAACCCTTATACTTCGAAAGAGATTGTCCGCGTTGTACACGAAGTGCATCCAGTTTTTGCCGTAACCCTCTCAACTTTTTAGCACATGCTATGTGGGTGAAATGATGATACCATGCCAACTTTCAACCTTTTTAGAGATCACTTCAAGTGCTTTTCAATTTCATGGTCATTTAGCTCAAAA
>NW_025228559.1:18919-19343 GCF_018294505.1 Triticum aestivum | reverse complement strand
CCAGTTTTTGCCGTAACCCTCTCAACTTTTTAGCACATGCTATGTGGGTGAAATGATGATACCATGCCAACTTTCAACCTTTTCAAAGAACATTTGTAGTGGTTTTCAATTTCATGGTCATTTAGTTCAAAAATATGAGTGAATGCCTGAAAAAGAACAAATGAAGTCAGAAAGGGTTGAAAATTGCTGATGTGGCTTTGAATGGTGCATTTTGAACACACAAAGAGTCTGGAGTTGAAATAAGTTCAAAAAAATGAAATCCCTTTGTAACAGATGAGTTTTCGTCCGAAACCCTGATACTTCGAAAGAGATTGTCCGTTTTGTAGACGAAGTGCATCCAGTTTTTGCCGTAACCCTCTCAACTTTTCAGCACACGCTATGTGGGTGAAATGATGATACCATGCCAACTTTAAACCTTTTCAGG
>NW_025228559.1:12750-18909 GCF_018294505.1 Triticum aestivum | reverse complement strand
AAGTTCAAAAAAATGAAATCCCTTTGTAACAGAGGAGTTTTCGTCCGAAACCCTGATACTTCGAAAGAGATTGTCCGTTTTGTACACGAAGCGCATCCAGTTTTTGCCGTAACCCTCTCAACATTTTAGCACATGCTATGTGGGTGAAATGATGATACAAGGCCAACTTTCAACCTTTTCAGAGATCATTTGTAGTGCTTTTCAATTTCATGGTCATTTAGCTAAAAAACATGAGTGAATGCCTGAAAAAGAACAAATGAAGTCAGAAAGGGTTGAAAATTGCTGATGTAGCTTTGAATGGTGCATTTTGAACACACAAAGAGTCTGGAGTTCAAATAAGTTCAAAAAAATGAAATCCCTTTGTAACAGATGAGTTTGTGTCGGAAACCCTGATACTTCGAAAGAGATTGTCCGTTTTGTACACGAAGTGCATCCAGTTTTTACGGTAACCCTCTCAACTTTTTAGCACATGCTATGTGGGTGAAATGATGATACCATGCCAACTTTCAACCTTTTCAGAGATCATTTGTAGTGCTTTTCAATTTCATGGTCATTTAGTTCAAAAATATGAGTGAATGCCTGAAAAAGAACAAATGAAGTCAGAAAGGGTTGAAAATTGCTGATGTGGCTTTGAATGGTACATTTTGAACACACAAAGAGTCTGGAGTTCAAATAATTCAAAATAATGAAATCCCTTTGTAACTGATGAGTTTTCGTCCGAAACCCTCATACTTCGAAAGAGATTGTCCGTTTTGTACACGAAGTGCATCAAGTTTTTGCCGTAACCCTCTCAACTTTTTAGCACATGCAATGTGGGTGAAATGATGATACCATGCCAACTTTCAACCTTTTCAGAGATCATTTGTGGTGCTTTTCAATTTCATGGTCATTTTGCTCAAAAATATGAGTGAATGCCCGAAAAAGACCAAATGAAGTCAGAAAGGGTTGAAAATTGCTGATTTGGCTTTGAATGGTGCATTTTGAACACACAAAGAATCTGGAGTTCAAATAAGTTCAAAATAATGAAATCCCTTTGTAACAGATGAGTTTTCGTCCGAAACCCTGATACTTCGAAAGAGATTGTCCGTTTTGTACACGAAGTGCATCCAGTTTTTGCCGTAACCCTCTCAACTTTTTAGCACATGCTATGTGGGTGAAATGATGATAGCATGCCAACTGTCAACCTTTTCATAGATAATTTGTAGTGCTTTTCAATTTCATGGCCATTTAGCTCAAAAATATGAGTGAATGCTTAAAAAAGAACAAATGAAGTCTGAAAGTGTTGAAAATTGCTGATGTGGCTTTGAATTGTGTATTTTGAACACACAAAGAGTCTGGAGTTCAAATAAGTTCAAAATAATGAAATACCTTTGTAACAGATGGGTTTTCGTCTGAAACCCTGATACTTCAAAAGAGATTATCCGTTTTGTACATGAAGTGCATCCAGTTTTTGCCGTAACCCTCTCAACTTTTTAGCACATGCTATGTGGGTGAAATGATGATACCATGCCAACTTTCAACCTTTTCAGAGATCATTTGTAGTGCTTTTCAATTTCATGGTCATTTAGCTAAAAAATATGAGTGAATGCCTGAAAAAGAACAAATGAAGTCAGAAAGGGTTGAAAATTGCTGATGTGGCTTTGAATGGTGCATTTTGAACACACAAAGAGTCTGGAGTTCAAACAAGTTCAAAATAATGAAATCCCTTTGTAAGAGATGAGTTTTCGTCCGAAACCCTTATACTTCGAAAGAGATTGTCCGTTTTGTACACGAAGTGCATCCAGTTTTTGCCGTAAGCCCGTCAACATTTTAGAACATTCTATGTGGGTGAAATGATGATACCATGCCAACTTTCAACCTTTTCAGAGATCATTTGTAGTGCTTTTCAATTTCATGGTCATTTAGCTAAAAAATATGAGTGAATGCGTGAAAAAGAACAAATGAAGTCAGAAAGGGTTGCAAATTGCTTATGTAGCTTTGAATGGTGCATTTTGAACACACAAAGAGTCTGGAGGTCAAATAAGTTCAAAAAATGAAATCCCTTTATAACAGATGAGTTTGCGTCCGAAACCCTGATACTTCGAAAGAGATTGTCCGTTTTGTACACGAAGTGCATCCAGTTTTTACGGTAACCCTCTCAAATTTTTAGCACATGCTATGTTGGTGAAATGATGATACCATGCCAACTTTCAACCTTTTCAGAGATCATTTGTAGTGCTTTTCAATTTCATGGTCATTTAGCTCAAAAATATGAGTGAATGCCTGAAAAAGAACAAATAATCAGAAAGGGTAGAAAATTGCTTATGTGGCTTTGAATGGTGCATTTTGAACACACAAAGAGTCAGGAGTTCAAATGAGTTCAAAATAATGAAATCCCTTTGTAACAGATGAGTTTTCATCCGAAACCCTGATACTTCGAAAGAAATTGTCCGTTTTGTACACGAAGTGCATCCAGTTTTTGCCGTAACCCTCTCAACTTTTCAGCACATGCTATGTGGGTGAATTGATGATACCATGCCAACTTTCAACCTTTTCAGAGATCATTTGTAGTGCTTTTCAATTTCATGGTTATTTAGCGCAAAAATATGATTGAATGCGTGAAAAAGAACAAATGAAGTCAGAAAGGGTTGAAAATTGCTGATGTGGCTTTGAATGGTGCATTTTGAACATAGAAAGAGTCTGGAGTTCAAATAACTTCGAAATAATGAAATCCTTTTGTAACAGATGAGTTTTCGTGTGAAACCCTCATACTTTGAAAGAGATTGTCCGTTTTGTACACGAAGTGCATCCAGTTTTTGCCGTAACCCTCTTAACTTTTCAGCACATGCTATGTGGGTGAAATGATGATACCATGCCAACTTTCAACCTTTTCAGAGATCATTTGTAGTGGTTTACAATTTCATGGTCATTTAGTTCAAAAATATGAGTGAATGCGTGAAAAAGAACAAAGGAAGTCAGAAAGGGTTGAAAATTGCTGTTGTGGCTTTGAATGGAGCATTTTGAATACACAAAGAGTCTGGAGTTCAAATAAGTTCAAAATAATAAATCCCTTTGTAACAGATGAGTTTTCGTCCGAAACCCTGATACTTCAAAAGAGATTGTCCGTTTGGTACACCAAGTGCATCCAGTTTTTGCCGTAACCCTCTCAACTTTTTAGCACATGCTATGTGGGTGAAATGATGATACCATGCCAACTTTCAACCTTTTCAGATATCATTTGTACTGCTTTTCAATTTCATGGTCATTTAGCTAAAAATATGAGTGAATGCCTCAAAAAGAACAAATGAAGTCAGAAAGGGTTGAAAATTGCTGATGTAGCTTTGAATGGTGCATTTTGAACACAGAAAGAGTCTGGAGTTCAAATAAGTTCAAAAAAATGAAATCCCTTTGTAACAGATGAGTTTGTGTCTGAAACCCTGATACTTCGAAAGAGATTGTCCGTTTTGTACATGAAGTGCATCCAGTTTTTACGGTAACCCTCTCAACTTTTTAGCACATGCTATGTGGGTGAAATGATGATACCATGCCCACTTTCATCCTTTTCAGAGATCATTTGTAGTGCTTTTCAATTTCATGGTCATTTAGGTCAAAAATATGAGTGAATGCCTGAAAAGAACAAATGAAATCAGAAAGGGTTGAAAATTGCTGATGTGGCTTTGAATGGTGCATTTTGAACACACAAAGAGTCTGTTGTTCAAATGAGTTGAAAGTAATGAAATCCCTTTGTAACAGATGAGTTTTCGTCCGAAACCTTGACACTTCGAAAGAGATTGTCCATTTTCTACACGAAGTGCATCCAGTTTTAACGGTAAACCTCTCAATTTTTTACACATGCTATGTTGGTGAAATGATGATACCATGCCAACTTTAAACCTTTTCAGATATCATTTGTAGTGCTTTTCAATTTCATGGTCATTTAGCTCAAAAATATGAGTGAATGCCTGAAAAACAACAAATGAAATCAAAAATGGTCGAAAATTGCTTATGTGGCTTTGAGTGGTGCATTTTGAACACACAAAGAGTCTGGAGTTCAAATGAGTTCAAAATAATGAAATCCCTTTGTAACAGATGAGTTTTCGTCCGAAACCCTGATAGTTCGAAAGAGATTGTCCGTTTTGTACACGAAGTGCATCCAGTTTTTGCCGTAACCCTCTCAACTTTTTAGCACATGCTATGTGGGTGAAATGATGATACCATGCCAACTTCCAACCTTTTCAGAGATCATTTGTAGTGCTTTTCAATTTCATGGTCATTTAGCTCAAAAATATGAGTGAATGCCTGAAAAAAAACAAATGAAATCAAACAGGGTCGAAAATTGCTTATGTGGCTTTGAATGGTGCATTTTGAACACACAAAGAGTCTGGAGTTCAAATGAGTTCAAAATAATGAAATCCTTTTGTAACAGATGAGTTTTCGTCCGAAACCCTGATACTTCGAAAGAGATTGTCCGTTTTGTACACGAAGTGCATCCAGTTTTTGCCGTAACCCTCTCAACTTTTCAGGACATGCTATGTGGGTGAATTGATGATACCATGCCAACTTTCAACCTTTTCAGAGATCATTTGTAGTGCTTTTCAATTTCATGGTCATTTAGCTCAAAAATATGATTGAATGCGTGAAAAAGAACAAATGAAGTCAGAAAGGGTTGAAAATCTCTGATGTGGCTTTGAATGGTGCATTTTGAACACAGAAAGAGTCTGGAGTTCAAATAAGTTCAAAATAATGAAATCCTTTTGTAACAGATGAGTTTTCGTGTGAAACCCTGATACTTCGAAAGAGATTGTCCGTTTTGTACATGAAGTGCATCCAGTTTTTACGGTAACCCTCTCAAATTTTTAGCACATGCTATGTTGGTGAAATGATGATACCATGCCAACTTTCATCCTTTTCAGAGATCATTTGTAGTGCTTTTCAATTTGATGGTCATTTAGCTCAAAAATATGAGTGAATGCCTGAAAAAGAACAAATGAAATTAGAAAGGGTCGAAAATTGCTTATGTGGCTTTGAATGGTGCATTTTGAACACACAAAGAGTCTGGAGTTCAAATGAGTTCAAAATAATGAAATCCCTTTGTAACAGATGAGTTTTCGTCCGAAACCCTGATAGTTCGAAAGAGATTGTCCGTTTTGTACACGAAGTGCATCCAGTTTTTGCCGTAACCCTCTCAACTTTTTAGCACATGCTATGTGGGTGAAATGATGATACCATGCCAACTTTCAACCTTTTCAGAGATCATTTGTAGTGCTTTTCAATTTCATGGTCATTTAGCTAAAAAATATGAGTGAATGCCTGAAAAAGAACAAATGAAGTCAGAAAGGGTTGAAAATAGCTGATGTGGCTTTGAATGGTGCATTTTGAACACACAAAGAGTCTGGAGTTGAAACAAGTTCAAAATAATGAAATCCCTTTTAACAGATGAGTTTTCGTCCGAAACCCTGATACATCGAAAGAGATTGTCCGTTTTGTAGACGAAGTGCATCCAGTTTTTGCCGTAACCCACTCAACTTTTCAGCACATGCTATGTGGGTGAAATGATGATACCATGCCAACTTTCAACCTTTTCAGGGATCATTTGTAGTGCTTATCAATTTCATGGTCATTTAGCTCAAAAAATATGAGTGAATGCCTGAAAGGGCTGAAAATTGCTGATGTGGCTTTGAATGGTGCATTTTGAACACACAAAGAGTCTCGAGTTCAAATAAGTTTAACATAATGAAATCCCTTTGTAACAGATGAGTTTCGTCCGAAACCCTCATACTTTGAAAGAGATTGTCCGTTTTGTACATGAAGTGCATGCAGTTTTTGCCGTAACCCTCTCGAGTTTTTAGCACATGCTATATGGGTGAAATAATGATACCATGCCAACTTTCAACCTTTTCAGAGATCATTTGTAGTGGTTTTCTATTTCATGGTCATTTAGTTCAAAAATATGAGTGAATGCGTGAAAAAGAAGAAATGATGTCAGAAAGGGTTGAAAATTGCTGATGTGGCTTTGAATGGTGCATTTTGAACACACAAAGAGTCTGGAGTTCAAATAGGTTCAAAATAATGAAATCCCTTTGTAACACATGAGTTTTCGTCCGAAACCGTGATACCTCGAAAGAGATTGTCCGTTTTGTACACGAAGTGCATCCAGTTTTTGCCGTAACCCTCTCAACT
>NW_025228559.1:10034-12740 GCF_018294505.1 Triticum aestivum | reverse complement strand
ACCCTCTCAACTTTTTAGCACATGCTATGTTGGTGAAATGATGATACCATGCCAACTTTCAACCTTTTCAGAGATCATTTGTAGTGCTTTTCAATTTCATGGACATTTAGCTCCAAAATATGAGTGAATGCCTAAAAAAGAACAAATGAAAACAGAAAGGGTTGAAAATTGCTTATGTGGCTTTGAATGGTGCATTTTGAACACACAAAGAGTCTGGAGTTCAAATGAGTTCAAATAATGAAATCCCTTTGTAACAGATGAGTTTTTGTCCGAAACCCTGATAATTCGAAAGAGATTGTCCGATTTGTACACGAAGTGCATCCAGTTTTTGCCGTAACCCTCTCAACTTTTCAGCACATGCTATGTGGGTGAATTGATGATACCATGCCAACTTTCAACCTTTTCAGAGATCATTTGTAGTGCTTTCCAATGTCATGGTCATCTAGCTCAAAAATATGATTGAATGCCTGAAAAAGAACAAATGAAGTCAGAAAGGGTTGAAGATTGCTGATGTGGCTTTGAATGGTGCATTTTGAACACACAAAGAGTCTGGAGTTCAAATAAGTTCAAAATTATGAAATCCTTTTGTAACAGATGAGTTTTCGTCTGAAACCCTCATACTTTCAAAGAGATTGTCCGTTTTGTACACGAAGTGCATCCAGTTTTTGCCGTAACCCTCTCGACTTTTTAGCACATGCCATGTGGGTGAAATAATGATACCCATCCAACTTTCAACCTTTTCAGAGATCATTTGTAGTGGTTTTCAATTTCATGGTCATTTAGTTCAAAAATATGAGTGAATGCGTGAAAAAGAACAAATGAAGTCAGAAAGGGTTGAAAATTGCTGATGTGGCTTTGAATCGAGCATTTTGAATACACAAAGAGTCTGGAGTTCAAATAAGTTCAAAATAATGAAATCCCTTTGTAACAGATGAGTTTTCGTCCGAAACCCTCATACTTCGAAAGAGATTGTCCGTTTTGTACACGAAGTGAATCCAGTTTTCTCCGTAACCCTCTCAACGTTTTAGCACATGCTATGTGGGTGAAATGATGATACCATGCCAACTTTCAACCTTTTCAGAGCTCATTTGTAGTGCTTTTCAATTTCATGGTCATTTAGCTAAAAAATATGAGTGAATGCCTGAAAAAGAACAAATGAAGTCAGAAGGGGTTGAAAATTGCTGATGTGGCTTTGAATGGTGCATTTTGAACACACAAAGAGTCTGGAGTTCAAATAGGTTCAAAATAATGAAATCCCTTTGTAACACATGAGTTTTCGTCCGAAACCGTGATACCTCGAAAGAGATTGTCCGTTTTGTACACGAAGTGCATCCAGTTTTTGCCGTAACCCTCTCAACTTTTCAGCACATGCTATGTGGGTGAATTGATGATACCATGCGAACTTCCAACCTATTTAGAGATCATTTGTAGTGCTTTTCAATTTCATGGTCATTTAGCTCAAAAATATGATTGAATGCGTGAAAAAGAACAAATGAAGTCAGAAAGGGTTGAAAATTGCTGATGTGGCTTTGAATGGTGCATTTTGAACACAGAAAGAGTCTGGAGTTCAAATAAGTTCAAAATAATGAAATCCTTTTGTAACAGATGAGTTTTCGTGTGAAACCCTCATACTTTGAAAGAGATTGTCCGTTTTGTACACGAAGTGCATCCAGTTTTTGCCGTAACCCTCTCTACTTTTTAGCACATGCCATGTGGGTGAAATAATGATACCCATCCAACTTTCAACCTTTTCAGAGATCATTTGTAGTGGTTTTCAATTTGATGGTCATTTAGTTCAAAAATATGAGTGAATGCGTGAAAGAGAACAAAGGAAGTCAGAAAGGGTTCAAAATTGCTGATGTGGCTTTGAATGGAGCATTTTGAATACACAAAGAGTCTGGAGTTCAAATAAGTTCAAAATAATTAAATCCCTTTGTAACAGATGAGTTTTCGTCCGAAACCCTCATACTACGAAAGAGATTGTCCGTTTCGTACACGAAGTGCATCCAGTTTTTGTCGTAACCCTCTCAACTTTTTAGCACATGCTATGTGGGTGAAATGATGATACCATGCCAACTTTCAACCTTTTCAGAGATCATTTGTAGTGCTTTTCAATTTCATGGTCATTTAGCTAAAAAATATGAGTGAATGCCTGAAAAAGAACAAATGAAGTCAGAAAGGGTTGAAAATTGCTGATGTGGCTTTGAATGGTGCATTTTGAACACACAAAGAGTCTGGAGTTCAAACTAGTTCAAAATAAAGAAATCCCTTTGTAACAGATGAGTTTTCGTCCGAAACCCTTATACTTTGAAAGAGATTGTCCGTTTTGTACACGAAGTGCATCCAGTTTTTGCCGTAAGCCTGTCAACATTTTAGCACATTCTATGTGGGTGAAATGATGATACCATGCCAACTTTCAACCTTTTCAGAGATCATTTGTAGTGCTTTTCAATTTCATGGTCATTTAGCTAAAAAATATGAGTGAATGCCTGAAAAAGAACAAATGAAGTGAGAAAGGGTTGAAAATTGCTGATGTGGCTTTAAATGGTGCATTTTGAACACACAAAGAGTCTGGAGGTCAAATAAGTTCAAAAAAATGAAATCCCTTTGTAACAGATGAGTTGGCGTCCGAAACCCTGATACTTCGAAAGAGATTGTCCGTTCTGTACACGAAGTGCATGCAGTGTTTGCCGTAACCCTCTCGAG
>NW_025228559.1:6644-10024 GCF_018294505.1 Triticum aestivum | reverse complement strand
ACCCTCTCAACTTTTTAGCACATGCTATGTTGGTGAAATGATGATACCATGCCAACTTTCAACCTTTTCAGAGATCATTTGTAGTGCTTTTCAATTTCATGGACATTTAGCTCCAAAATATGAGTGAATGCCTAAAAAAGAACAAATGAAAACAGAAAGGGTTGAAAATTGCTTATGTGGCTTTGAATGGTGCATTTTGAACACACAAAGAGTCTGGAGTTCAAATGAGTTCAAATAATGAAATCCCTTTGTAACAGATGAGTTTTTGTCCGAAACCCTGATAATTCGAAAGAGATTGTCCGATTTGTACACGAAGTGCATCCAGTTTTTGCCGTAACCCTCTCAACTTTTCAGCACATGCTATGTGGGTGAATTGATGATACCATGCCAACTTTCAACCTTTTCAGAGATCATTTGTAGTGCTTTCCAATGTCATGGTCATCTAGCTCAAAAATATGATTGAATGCCTGAAAAAGAACAAATGAAGTCAGAAAGGGTTGAAGATTGCTGATGTGGCTTTGAATGGTGCATTTTGAACACACAAAGAGTCTGGAGTTCAAATAAGTTCAAAATTATGAAATCCTTTTGTAACAGATGAGTTTTCGTCTGAAACCCTCATACTTTCAAAGAGATTGTCCGTTTTGTACACGAAGTGCATCCAGTTTTTGCCGTAACCCTCTCGACTTTTTAGCACATGCCATGTGGGTGAAATAATGATACCCATCCAACTTTCAACCTTTTCAGAGATCATTTGTAGTGGTTTTCAATTTCATGGTCATTTAGTTCAAAAATATGAGTGAATGCGTGAAAAAGAACAAATGAAGTCAGAAAGGGTTGAAAATTGCTGATGTGGCTTTGAATCGAGCATTTTGAATACACAAAGAGTCTGGAGTTCAAATAAGTTCAAAATAATGAAATCCCTTTGTAACAGATGAGTTTTCGTCCGAAACCCTCATACTTCGAAAGAGATTGTCCGTTTTGTACACGAAGTGAATCCAGTTTTCTCCGTAACCCTCTCAACGTTTTAGCACATGCTATGTGGGTGAAATGATGATACCATGCCAACTTTCAACCTTTTCAGAGCTCATTTGTAGTGCTTTTCAATTTCATGGTCATTTAGCTAAAAAATATGAGTGAATGCCTGAAAAAGAACAAATGAAGTCAGAAGGGGTTGAAAATTGCTGATGTGGCTTTAAATGGTGCATTTTGAACACACAAAGAGTCTGGAGGTCAAATAAGTTCAAAAAAATGAAATCCCTTTGTAACAGATGAGTTGGCGTCCGAAACCCTGATACTTCGAAAGAGATTGTCCGTTCTGTACACGAAGTGCATGCAGTGTTTGCCGTAACCCTCTCGAGATTTTAGCACATGCTATGTGGGTGAAATAATGATACCATGCCAACTTTCAACCTTTTCAGAGATCATTTGTAGTGGTTTTCTATTTCATGGTCATTTAGTTCAAAAATATGAGTGAATGCGTGAAAATGAAGAAATGAAGTCAGAAAGGGTTGAAAATTGCTGATGTGGCTTTGAATGGTGCATTTTGAACACACAAAGAGTCTTGAGTTCAAATAGGTTCAAAATAATGAAATCCCTTTGTAACACATGAGTTTTCGTCCGAAACCGTAATACCTCGAAAGAGATTGTCCGTTTTGTACACGAAGTGCATCCAGTTTTTGCCGTAACCCTCTCAACTTTTTAGCACATGCAATGTGGGTGAAATGATGATACCATGCCAACTTTCAACCTTTTCAGAGATCATTTGTAGTGCTTTTCAATTTCATGGTCATTTAGCTCAAAAATATGAGTGAATGCCCGAAAAAGACCAAATATAGTCAAAAAGGGTTGAAAATTGCTGATGTGGCTTTGAATGGTGCATTATGAACACACAAAGAGTCTGGAGTTCAAATGAGTTCAAAATAATGAAATCCCTTTGTAACAGATTAGTTTTCGTCCGAAACCCTGATACTTCGAAAGAGATTGTCCGTTTTGTACACGAAGTGCATCCAGTTTTTGCCGTAACCCTCTCAACTTTTCAGCACATGCTATGTGGGTGAAATGATGATACCATGCCAACTTTTAACCTTTTCAGAGATCATTTGTAGTGCTTTTGAATTTCATGGTCATTTAGCTAAAAAATATGAGTGAATGCCTGAAAAAGAACAAATGAAGTCAGAAAGGGTTGAAAATTGCTGATGTCGCTTTGAATGGTGCATTTTGAACACACAAAGAGTCTGGAGTTCAAATAAGTTCAAAAAAAATGAAATCCCTTTGTAACAGATGAGTTTGCGTCCGAAAGCCTGATACTTCGAAAGAGATTGCCCGTTTTGTATACGATGTGCATCCAGTTTTTACGGTGACCCTCTCAACTTTTTAGCACATGCTATGTTGGTGAAATGATGATACCATGCCAACTTTCAACCTTTTCAGAGATCATTTGTAGTGCTTTTCAATTTCATGGACATTTAGCTCCAAAATATGAGTGAATGCCTAAAAAAGAACAAATGAAAACAGAAAGGGTTGAAAATTGCTTATGTGGCTTTGAATGGTGCATTTTGAACACACAAAGAGTCTGGAGTTCAAATGAGTTCAAATAATGAAATCCCTTTGTAACAGATGAGTTTTTGTCCGAAACCCTGATAATTCGAAAGAGATTGTCCGATTTGTACACGAAGTGCATCCAGTTTTTGCCGTAACCCTCTCAACTTTTCAGCACATGCTATGTGGGTGAATTGATGATACCATGCCAACTTTCAACCTTTTCAGAGATCATTTGTAGTGCTTTCCAATGTCATGGTCATCTAGCTCAAAAATATGATTGAATGCCTGAAAAAGAACAAATGAAGTCAGAAAGGGTTGAAGATTGCTGATGTGGCTTTGAATGGTGCATTTTGAACACACAAAGAGTCTGGAGTTCAAATAAGTTCAAAATTATGAAATCCTTTTGTAACAGATGAGTTTTCGTCTGAAACCCTCATACTTTCAAAGAGATTGTCCGTTTTGTACACGAAGTGCATCCAGTTTTTGCCGTAACCCTCTCGACTTTTTAGCACATGCCATGTGGGTGAAATAATGATACCCATCCAACTTTCAACCTTTTCAGAGATCATTTGTAGTGGTTTTCAATTTCATGGTCATTTAGTTCAAAAATATGAGTGAATGCGTGAAAAAGAACAAATGAAGTCAGAAAGGGTTGAAAATTGCTGATGTGGCTTTGAATCGAGCATTTTGAATACACAAAGAGTCTGGAGTTCAAATAAGTTCAAAATAATGAAATCCCTTTGTAACAGATGAGTTTTCGTCCGAAACCCTCATACTTCGAAAGAGATTGTCCGTTTTGTACACGAAGTGAATCCAGTTTTCTCCGTAACCCTCTCAAC
>NW_025228559.1:5500-6634 GCF_018294505.1 Triticum aestivum | reverse complement strand
ACCCTCTCAACTTTTTAGCACATGCTATGTTGGTGAAATGATGATACCATGCCAACTTTCAACCTTTTCAGAGATCATTTGTAGTGCTTTTCAATTTCATGGACATTTAGCTCCAAAATATGAGTGAATGCCTAAAAAAGAACAAATGAAAACAGAAAGGGTTGAAAATTGCTTATGTGGCTTTGAATGGTGCATTTTGAACACACAAAGAGTCTGGAGTTCAAATGAGTTCAAATAATGAAATCCCTTTGTAACAGATGAGTTTTTGTCCGAAACCCTGATAATTCGAAAGAGATTGTCCGATTTGTACACGAAGTGCATCCAGTTTTTGCCGTAACCCTCTCAACTTTTCAGCACATGCTATGTGGTTGAATTGATGATACCATGCCAACTTTCAACCTTTTCAGAGATCATTTGTAGTGCTTTCCAATGTCATGGTCATCTAGCTCAAAAATATGCTTGAATGCCTGAAAAAGAACAAATGAAGTCAGAAAGGGTTGAAGATTGCTGATGTGGCTTTGAATGGTGCATTTTGAACACACAAAGAGTCTGGAGTTCAAATAAGTTCAAAATTATGAAATCCTTTTGTAACAGATGAGTTTTCGTCTGAAACCCTCATACTTTCAAAGAGATTGTCCGTTTTGTACACGAAGTGCATCCAGTTTTTGCCGTAACCCTCTCGACTTTTTAGCACATGCCATGTGGGTGAAATAATGATACCCATCCAACTTTCAACCTTTTCAGAGATCATTTGTAGTGGTTTTCAATTTCATGGTCATTTAGTTCAAAAATATGAGTGAATGCGTGAAAAAGAACAAATGAAGTCAGAAAGGGTTGAAAATTGCTGATGTGGCTTTGAATCGAGCATTTTGAATACACAAAGAGTCTGGAGTTCAAATAAGTTCAAAATAATGAAATCCCTTTGTAACAGATGAGTTTTCGTCCGAAACCCTCATACTTCGAAAGAGATTGTCCGTTTTGTACACGAAGTGAATCCAGTTTTCTCCGTAACCCTCTCAACTTTTTAGCACATGCTATGTGGGTGAAATGATGATACCATGCCAACTTTCAACCTTTTCAGAGCTCATTTGTAGTGCTTTTCAATTTCATGGTCATTTAGCTAAAAAATATGAG
>NW_025228559.1:3655-4673 GCF_018294505.1 Triticum aestivum | reverse complement strand
TTCAAATAAGTTCAAAATAATGAAATCCCTTTGTAACAGATGAGTTTTCGTCCGAAACCCTGATACCTCGAAAGAGATTGTCAGTTTTGTCCACGAAGTGCATCCAGTTTTTGCCGTAACCCTCTCAACTTTTTAGCACATGCTATGTGGGTGAAATGATGATACCATGCCAACTTTCAACCTTTTTAGAGATCATTTGTAGTGGTTTTCAATTTCATGGTCATTTAGTTCAAAAATATGAGTGAATGCATGAAAAACAACAAATGAAGTCAGAAAGGGTTGAAAATTGCTGAATGGTGCATTTTGAACACACAAAGAGTCTGGAGTTCAAATAAGTTCTAAATAATGAAATCCCATTGTAACAGATGAGTTTTCGTCCGAAACCTTGATACTTCGAAAGAGATTGTCCGTTTTGTACACGAAGTGCATCCAGTTTTTGCCGTAACCCTCTCAACATTTTAGCACATGCTATGTGGGTGAAATGATGATACCATGCCAACTTTCAACCTTTTCAGAGATCATTTGTAGTGCTTTTCAATTTCATGGTCGTTTAGCTCAAAAATATGAGTGAATGCCCGAAAAAGACCAAATGAAGTCAGAAAGGGTTCAAAATTGCTGATGTGGCCTTGAATGGTGCATTTTGAACACACAAAGAGTCTGGACTCCAAATAAGTTCTAAATAATGAAATCCCTTTGTAACAGATGAGTTTTCGTCCCAAACCCTCATACTTCGAAAGAGATTGTCCGTTTTGTACACGAAGTGCATCAAGTTTTTGCCGTAACCCTCTCAACTTTTTAGCACATGCTATGTGGGTGAAATGATGATACCATGCCAACTTTCAACCTTTTCAGAGATCATTTGTAGAGCTTTTCAACTTCATGGTCATTTAGCTCAAAAATGTGAGTGAATGCCCGAAAAAGACCAAAAGAAGTCAGAAAGGGTTGAAAATTGCTGATGTGGCTTTGAATGGTGCATTTTGAACACAGAGAGAGTCTGGAGTTCAAATAAGTTCTAAAT
>NW_025228559.1:1862-3645 GCF_018294505.1 Triticum aestivum | reverse complement strand
CCATGCCAACTTTCATCCTTTTCAGGGATTATTTGTAGTGCTTTTCAATTTCATGGTCATTTAGCTCAAAAAATATGAGTGAATGCTTGAAAGGGTTGAAAATTGCTGATGTGGCTTTGAATGGTGTATTTTGAACACACAAAGAGTCTCGAGTTCAAATAAGTTTAAAATAATGAAATCCCTTTGTAATAGATGAGTTTTCGTCTGAAACCCTTATACTTTGAAAGAGATTGTCCGTTTTGTACACGAAGTGCATGCAGTTTTTGCCGTAACCCTCTCAACTTTTTAGCACATGCTATGAGGGTGAAATAATGATACCATGCCAACTTTCAACCTTTTCAGAGATTATTTGTAGTGGTTTTCTATTTCATGGTCATTTAGTTCAAAAATATGAGTGAATGCGTGAAAAAAAGGCAATGAAGTCAGAAAGGGTTGAAAATTGCTGATGTGGCTTTGAATCGAGCATTTTGAATACACAAAGAGTCTGGAGTTCAAATAAGTTCAAAATAATGAAATCCCTTTGTAACAGATGAGTTTTCGTCCGAAACCCTCATACTTCGAAAGAGATTGTCCGTTTTGTACACGAAGTGAATCAATTTTTTGCCGTAACCCTCTCAACTTTTTAGCACATGGTATGTGGGTGAAATGATGATACCGTGCCAACTTTCAACCTTTTCAGAGCTCATTTGTAGTGCTTTTCAATTTCATGGTCATTTAGCTAAAAAATATAAGTGAATGCCTGAAAAAGAACAAATGAAGTCAGAAAGGGTTGAAAATTGCTGATGTGGCTTTGAATGGTGCATTTTGAACACACAAAGAGTCTGCAGTTCAAATAAGTTCAAAATAATGAAATCCCTTTGTAACAGATGAGTTTTCGTCCGAAACCCTAATACTTCGAAAAAGATTGTCCGTTTTGTAGACGAAGTGCATCCAGTTTTTGCCGTAACCCTCTCAACTTTTCAGCACATGCTATGTGGGTGAAATGATGATACCATGCCAACTTTCAACCTTTTCAGGGATCATTTGTACTGCTTTTCAATTTCATGGTCATTCAGCTCAAAAAATATGAGTGAATGCCTGAAAGGGTTGAAAATTGCTGATGTGGCTTTGAATGGTGTATTTCGAACACACAAAGAGTCTCGAGTTCAAAAAAGTTTAAAATAATGAAATCCCTTTGTAATAGATGAGTTTTCGTCTGAAACCCTCATACTTTGAAAGAGATTGTCCATTTTGTACACGAAGTGCATGCAGTTTTTGCCGTAACCCTCTCAACTTTTTAGCACATGCTATGTGGGTGAAATAATGATACCATGCCAACTTTCAACCTTTTCAGAGATTATTTGTAGTGGTTTTCTATTTCATGGTCATTTAGTTCAAAAATATGAGTGAATGCGTGAAAAAAAGGCAATGAAGTCAGAAAGGGTTGAAAATTGCTGATGTGGCTTTGAATCGAGCATCTTGAATACACAAAGAGTCTGGAGTTCAAATAAGTTCAAAATAATGAAATCCCTTTGTAACAGATGAGTTTTCGTCCGAAACCCTCATACTTCGAAAGAGATTGTCCGTTTTGTACACGAAGTGAATCCAGTTTTTGCCATAACCCTCTCAACTTTTTAGCACATGCTATGTGGGTGAAATGATGATACCATGCCAACTTTCATCCTTTTCATAGCTCATTTGTAGTGCTTTTCAATTTCATGGTCATTTAGCTAAAAAATATGAGTGAATGCCCGAAAAAGAACAAATGAAGTCAGAAAGGGTTGAAAATTGCTGATGTGGCTTT
>NW_025228559.1:0-1360 GCF_018294505.1 Triticum aestivum | reverse complement strand
TAGCTCAAAAATGTGAGTGAATGCCCGAAAAAGACCAAAAGAAGTCAGAAAGGGTTGAAAATTGCTGATGTGGCTTTGAATGGTGCATTTTGAACACAGAGAGAGTCTGGAGTTCAAATAAGTTCTAAATAATGAAATCCCCTTGTAACAGATGAGTTTTCGTCCGAAACCCTGATACCTCGAAATAGATTTTCAGTTTTGTACACGAAGTGCATCCAGTTTTTGCCATAACCCTCTCAACATTTTAGCACATGCTATGTGGGTGAAATGATGATACCATGCCAAATTTCAACCTTTTCAGAGATCATTTGTAGTGCTTTTCAATTTCATGGTCATTTAGCTAAAAAACATGAGTGAATGCCTGAAAAAGAACAAATGAAGTCAGAATGGTTGAAAATAGCTGATCTGGCTTTGAATGGTGTATTTTGAACACACAAAGAGTCTGCAGCTCAAATAAGTTCAAAGTAATGAAATCGCTTTGTAACAAATGAGTTTGCGTCCGAAACCCTGATACTTCGAAAGAGATTGTCCGTTTTGTACACGAAGTGCATCCAGTTTTTACGGTAACCCTCTCAACTTTTTAGCACATGCTATGTTGGTGAAATGATGATACCATGCCAACTTTCAACCTCTTAAGAGATCATTTGTAGTGCTTTTCAATTTCATGGTCATTTAGCTCAAAAATATGAGTGAATGCCTGAAAATGAACAAATGAAATCAGAAAGGGTTGAAAATTGCTTATGTGGCTTTGAATGGTGCATTTTTAACACATAAAGAGTCTGGAGTTCAAATGAGTTCAAAATAATGAAATCCTATGGTAACAGATGAGTTTTCGTCTGAAACCCTCATACTTTGAAAGAGATAGTCCGTTTTGTACACGAAGTGCATCCAGTTTTTGCCGTAACCCTCTCGACTTTTTAGCACATGGCATGTGGGTGAAATAATGATACCCATCCAACTTTCAACCTTTTCAGAGATCCTTTGTAGTGGTTTTCAATTTCATTGTCATTTAGTTCAAAAATATGAGTGAATGCGTGAAAAAGAACAAATGAAGTCAGAAAGGGTTGAAAATTGCTGATGTGGCTTTGAATGGAGCAATTTGAATACACAAAGATTCTGGAGTTCAAATAAGTTCAAAATAATGAAATCTCTTTGTAACAGATGAGTTTTCTTCCGAAACCCTGATACTTCGAAAGAGATTGTCCATTTTGTAGACGAAGTGCATCCAGTTTTTGCCGTAACCCTCTCAACTTTTTAGCACATGCTATGTGTGAAATGATGATACCATGCCAACTTTCAACCTTTTCAGAGATCATTTGTAGTGCTTTTCAGTTTCATGGTCATTTAGCTAAAAAATATG
>NW_025228558.1:20820-48120 GCF_018294505.1 Triticum aestivum | reverse complement strand
TTTACGTGTCGATCATCAACAAGTGCATTTTGGGACGATTTTGTCCCATTTCTTGCATTATTACTTAGTTTTGGGGTCCTGGAGTGATTTCCACGATTGACGAACTCCACTGTGCGTTTAAGTGTCGGTCATAAACACTCACAATTTTGGCCAATTCTCGTCCGTTTCGTGCACTATTACTCACCCTTTCGGCGTCCCAGACAGATTTCCACGGTTGACAATCCCCGGAGTGCGTTTGCGTGTCTATCGTCAACACTCACAGTTTTGGCCAATTCTGACGCGATTCGTGGGCTATTATTCACCATTTAGGGCTCCCGTAGCGATTTCCATAGTTGTGGAACCCCAAGGTGCGTTTAGGTGTCGGTCATCAATACTCACTGTTTTGGGGCCCCGGTGTGATTTCCACGATTAACGATCCCCGGGGTGCGTTTACATGTCGGTAATCAATACTAGTAGTTTTGGCCAATTCTGGCCCGTTTCGTGGACAATTACTCACTGTTTTGGGGCCCCGGAATGATTTCCACGATTAACGAAGCCCCGGGTACGTTTACATGTCGGTTATGAACACTCACAGTTTTGGCCAATTCTAACGCGTTTTGTGGACTTTTAGTCACCGTTTTCTGGGCCTGAAGTGATTTCCATAGTTGTTGAACCCCAAGGCGCACTTACGTGTTAGTCATCAACAGTCACAGTTTTGGCTGATTCTGGCCGATTTCATGGACTATTACTCACTGTTTTGGGGCCCCGGAGTGATTTCCACGGTTAACGAACCGCAGGGTGCATTTACGTGTCGGTCATCAACACTCGCAGTTTTGGCCGATTCTGGCCCGTTCCTTGGACTATTACTCTATTTTTTGGTCCAAGCATGATTTCCATGATTTACGAACCCCGTGGTGCGTTTACGTGTCGGTCAATGACACTCACAATTTTGGCCAATTTCTGGTCTGTTTTGTGTACTATTACTCACCGTTTGGCTTCCCAGAGCGATTTCCATTATTTACAATCCCCGGGTGCGTTTGCGTCTCTGTCGTCAACACTCACAGTTTTGGCCAATTCTGACGCGATTCGTGGAGTATTACTCATCATTTAGGGGTCCCGAAGCGATTCCATAGTGGTTGAACCCTAAGGTCCGTTTACGTGTCGGTCATCAACACTCGCAGTTTTGGCCGATTCTGGCCCGTTTCATGGACTATTACTCACCGTTTTGGGTCCCCAAAGTGATTTCCACGGTGGTTTGACCCCATGGTGCGTTTACGTGTCGATCATCAACAAGCGCATTTTGGGACGATTTTGTCCCATTTCTTGCATTATTACTTAGTTTTGGGGTCCTGGAGTGATTTCCACGATTGACGAACTCCACTGTGCGTTTAAGTGTCGGTCATAAACACTCACAATTTTGGCCAATTCTCGTGCGTTTCGTGCACTATTACTCACCGTTTCGGCGTCCCAGACAGATTTCCACGGTTGACAATCCCCGGAGTGCGTTTGCGTGTCTGTCGTCAACACTCACAGTTTTGGCCAATTCTGACGCGATTCGTGGGCTATTATTCACCATTTAGGGCTCCCGTAGCGATTTCCATAGTTGTGGAACCCCAAGGTTTGTTTAGGTGTCGGTCATCAATACTCACTGTTTTGGGGCCCCGGTGTGATTTCCACGATTAACGATCCCCGGGGTGCGTTTACATGTCGGTCATCAATACTAGTAGTTTTGGCCAATTCTGGCCCGTTTCATGGACAATTACTCACTGTTTTGGGGCCCCGGAATGATTTCCACGATTAACGAAGCCCCGGGTGCGTTTACGTGTCGGTTATGAACACTCACAGTTTTGGCCAATTCTAACGCGTTTTGTGGACTTTTAGTCACCGTTTTCTGGGCGTGAAGTGATTTCCATAGTTGTTGAACCCCAAGGCGCACTTACGTGTTAGTCATCAACAATCACAGTTTTGGCTGATTCTGGCCTGTTTCATGGACTATTACTCACTGTTTTGGGGCCCCGGAGTGATTTCCACGGTTAACGAACCGCAGGGTGCATTTGCGTGTCGGTCATCAACACTCGCAGTTTTGGCCGATTCTGGCCCGTTTCTTGGACTATTACTCTATTTTTTGGTCCAAGCATGATTTCCATGATTTACGAACCCCGTGGTGCGTTTACGTGTCGGTCAATGACACTCACAATTTTGGCCAATTTCTGGTCTGTTTTGTGTACTATTACTCACCGTTTTGGCGTCCCAGAGCGATTTCCATTATTTACAATCCCCGGGGTGCGTTTGCGTCTCTGTCGTCAACACCCACAGTTTTGGCCAATTCTGACGCGATTCGTGGAGTATTACTCATCATTTAGGGGTCCCGAAGCGATTCCATAGTGGTTGAACCCTAAGGTCCGTTTACGTGTCGGTCATCAACACTCGCAGTTTTGGCCGATTCTGGCCCGTTTCATGGACTATTACTCACCGTTTTGGGTCCCCAAAGTGATTTCCACGGTGGTTTGACCCCATGGTGCGTTTACGTGTCGATCATCAACAAGCGCATTTTGGGACGATTTTGTCCCATTTATTGCATTATTACTTAGTTTTGGGGTCCTGGAGTGATTTCCACGATTGACGATCTCCACTGTGCGTTTAAGTGTCGGTCATAAACACTCACAATTTTGGCCAATTCTCGTCCGTTTCGTGCACTATTACTCACCGTTTCGGCGTCCCAGACAGATTTCCACGGTTGACAATCCCCGGAGTGCGTTTGCGTGTCTGTCGTCAACACTCACAGTTTTGGCCAATTCTGAAGCGATTCGTGGGCTATTATTCACCATTTAGGGCTCCCGTAGCGATTTCCATAGTTGTGGAACCCCAAGGTGCGTTTAGGTGTCGGTCATCAATACTCATTGTTTTGGGGCCCCGGTGTGATTTCCATGATTAACGATCCCCGGGGTGCGTTTACATGTCGGTCATCAATACTAGTAGTTTTGGCCAATTCAGGCCCGTTTCGTGGACAATTACTCACTGTTTTGGGGCCCCGGAATGATTTCCACGATTAACGAAGCCCCGGGTGCGTTTACGTGTCGGTTATGAACACTCACAGTTTTAGCCAATTCTAACGCGTTTTGTGGACTTTTAGTCACCGTTTTCTGGGCCTGCTGTGATTTCCATAGTTGTTGAACCCCAAGGCGCACTTACGTGTTAGTCATCAACAATCACAGTTTTGGCTTATTCTGGCCTGTTTCATGGACTACTACTCACTGTTTTGGGGCCCCGGAGTGATTTCCACGGTTAACAAACCGCAGGGTGCATTTGCGTGTCGGTCATCAACACTCGCAGTTTTGGCCGATTCTGGCCCGTTTCTTGGACTATTACTCTATTTTTTGGTCCAAGCATGATTTCCATGATTTACGAACCCCGTGGTGCGTTTACGTGTCGGTCAATGACACTCACAATTTTGGCCAATTTCTGGTCTGTTTTGTGTACTATTACTCACCGTTTTGGCGTCCCAGAGCGATTTCCATTATTTACAATCCCCGGGGTGCGTTTGCGTCTCTGTCGTCAACACTCACAGTTTTGGCCAATTCTGACGCGATTCGTGGAGTATTACTCATCATTTAGGGGTCCCGAAGCGATTCCATAGTGGTTGAACCCTAAGGTCCGTTTACGTGTCGGTCATCAACACTCGCAGTTTTGGCCGATTCTGGCCCGTTTCATGGACTATTGCTCACCGTTTTGGGTCCCCAAAGTGATTTCCACGGTGGTTTGACCCCATGGTGCATTTACGTGTCGATCATCAACAAGTGCATTTTGGGACGATTTTGTCCCATTTCTTGCATTATTACTTAGTTTTGGGGTCCTGGAGTGATTTCCACGATTGACGAACTCCACTGTGCGTTTAAGTGTCGGTCATAAACACTCACAATTTTGGCCAATTCTCGTCCGTTTCGTGCACTATTACTCACCCTTTCGGCGTCCCAGACAGATTTCCACGGTTGACAATCCCCGGAGTGCGTTTGCGTGTCTATCGTCAACACTCACAGTTTTGGCCAATTCTGACGCGATTCGTGGGCTATTATTCACCATTTAGGGCTCCCGTAGCGATTTCCATAGTTGTGGAACCCCAAGGTGCGTTTAGGTGTCGGTCATCAATACTCACTGTTTTGGGGCCCCGGTGTGATTTCCACGATTAACGATCCCCGGGGTGCGTTTACATGTCGGTAATCAATACTAGTAGTTTTGGCCAATTCTGGCCCGTTTCGTGGACAATTACTCACTGTTTTGGGGCCCCGGAATGATTTCCACGATTAACGAAGCCCCGGGTACGTTTACGTGTCGGTTATGAACACTCACAGTTTTGGCCAATTCTAACGCGTTTTGTGGACTTTTAGTCACCGTTTTCTGGGCCTGAAGTGATTTCCATAGTTGTTGAACCCCAAGGCGCACTTATGTGTTAGTCATCAACAATCACAGTTTTGGCTGATTCTGGCCTGTTTCATGGACTATTACTCACTGTTTTGGGGCCCCGGAGTGATTTCCACGGTTAACGAACCGCAGGGTGCATTTACGTGTCGGTCATCAACACTCGCAGTTTTGGCCGATTCTGGCCCGTTTCTTGGACTATTACTCTATTTTTTGGTCCAAGCATGATTTCCATGATTTACGAACCCCGTGGTGCGTTTACGTGTCGGTCAATGACACTCACAATGTTGGCCAATTTCTGGTCTGTTTTGTGTACTATTACTCACCGTTTGGCTTCCCAGAGCGATTTCCATTATTTACAATCCCCGGGTGCGTTTGCGTCTCTGTCGTCAACACTCACAGTTTTGGCCAATTCTGACGCGATTCGTGGACTATTACTCATCATTTAGGGGTCCCGAAGCGATTCCATAGTGGTTGAACCCTAAGGTCCGTTTACGTGTCGGTCATCAACACTCGCAGTTTTGGCCGATTCTGGCCCGTTTCAAGGACTATTACTCACCGTTTTGGGGCCCCAAAGTGATTTTCACGGTTGTTTGACCCCATGGTGCGCTTACGTGTCGATCATCAACAAGCGCATTTTGGGACGATTTTGGCCCATTTCTTGCATTATTACTTAGTTTTGGGGTCCCGGAGTGATTTCCACGATTGACGAACTCCGGGGTGCGTTTACGTGTCGGTCATAAACACTCACAATTTTGGCCAATTCTCGTCCGTTTCGTGCACTATTACTCACCGTTTCGGCGTCCCAGAGAGATGTCCACGATTGACAATCCTCGGAGTGCGTTTGCGTGTCTGTCGTCAACACTCACAGTTTTGGCCAATTCTGACGCGATTCGTGGGCTATTAGTCACCATTTAGGGCTCCCGAAGCGATTTCCATAGTTGTGGAACCCCAAGGTGCGTTTAGGTGTCGGTCATCAATACTCACTGTTTTGGGGCCCCGGTGTGATTTCCACGATTAACGATCCCCGGGGTGCGTTTACATGTCGGTCATCAATACTAGTAGTTTTGGCCAATTCTGGCCCGTTTCGTGGACAATTACTCACTGTTTTGGGGCCCCGGAATGATTTCCACGATTAACGAAGTCCCGGGTGCGCTTACGTGTCGGTTATGAACACTCACAGTTTTGGCCAATTCTAACGCGTTTTGTGGACTTTTAGTCACCGTTTTCTGGGCCTGAAGTGATTTCCATAGTTGTTGAACCCCAAGGCGCACTTACGTGTTAGTCATCAACAATCACAGTTTTGGCTGATTCTGGCCTGTTTCATGGACTATTACTCACTGTTTTGGGGCCCCGGAGTGATTTCCACGGTTAACGAACCGCAGGGTGCATTTACGTGTCGGTCATCAACACTCGCAGTTTTGGCCGATTCTGGCCCGTTCCTTGGACTATTACTCTATTTTTTGGTCCAAGCATGATTTCCATGATTTACGAACCCCGTGGTGCGTTTACGTGTCGGTCAATGACACTCACAATTTTGGCCAATTTCTGGTCTGTTTTGTGTACTATTACTCACCGTTTTGGCGTCCCAGAGCGATTTCCATTATTTACAATCCCCGGGGTGCGTTTGCGTCTCTGTCGTCAACACTCACAGTTTTGGCCAATTCTGACGCGATTCGTGGAGTATTACTCATCATTTAGGGGTCCCGAAGCGATTCCATAGTGGTTGAACCCTAAGGTCCGTTTACGTGTCGGTCATCAACACTCGCAGTTTTGGCCGATTCTGGCCCGTTTCATGGACTATTACTCACCGTTTTGGGTCCCCAAAGTGATTTCCACGGTGGTTTGACCCCATGGTGCGTTTACGTGTCGATCATCAACAAGCGCATTTTGGGACGATTTTGTCCCATTTCTTGCATTATTACTTAGTTTTGGGGTCCTGGAGTGATTTCCACGATTGACGAACTCCACGGTGCGTTTAAGTGTCGGTCATAAACACTCACAATTTTGGCCAATTCTCATCCGTTTCGTGCACTATTACTCACCGTTTCGGCGTCCCAGAGAGATTTCCACGATTGACAATCCCCGGAGTGCGTTTGCGTGTCTGTCGTCAACACTCACAGTTTTGGCCAATTCTGACGCGATTCGTGGGCTATTATTCACCATTTAGGGCTCCCGAAGCGATTTCCATAGTTGTGGAACCCCAAGGTGCGTTTAGGTGTCGGTCATCAATAATCACTGTTTTGGGGCCCCGGTGTGATTTCCACGATTAACGATCCCCGGGGTGCGTTTACATGTCGGTCATCAATACTAGTAGTTTTGGCCAATTCTGGCCCGTTTCGTGGACAATTACTCACTGTTTTGGGGCCCCGGAATGATTTCCACGATTAACGAACCCCCGGGTGCGCTTACGTGTCGGTTATGAACACTCACAGTTTTGGCCAATTCTAACGCGTTTTGTGGACTTTTAGTCACCGTTTTCTGGGCCTGAAGTGATTTCCATAGTTGTTGAACCCCAAGGCGCACTTACGTGTTAGTCATCAACACCCACAGTTTTGGCTGATTCTGGCCTGTTTCATGGACTATTACTCACTGTTTTGGGGCCCCGGAGTGATTTCCACAGTTAACGAACCGCAGGATGCATTTACATATCGGTCATCAACACTCGCATTTTTGGCCTATTCCGGCCCGTTACTTGGACTATTACTCTGTTTTTGGGTCCAAGCGTGATTTCCATGATTTACGAACCCCGTGGTGCATTTACGTGTCGGTCAATGACACTCACAATTTTGGCCAATTTCTGGTCCGTTTCGTGTACTATTACTCGCCATTTTGGCGTCCCAGAGCGATTTCCATGATTTACAATCCCCGGGGTGCGTTTGCGTCTCTGTCGTCAACACTCACAGTTTTGGCCAATTCTGACACGATTCGTGGGCTATTATTCACCATTTAGGGCTCCCGAAGCGATTTCCATAGTTGTTAAACCCCAAGGTGCGTTTAGGTGTCGGTCATCAACACTCACTGTTTTGGGGCCCCGGTGTGATTTCCACGATTAACGATCCCCGGGGTGCGTTTACATGTCGGTCATCAATACTAGTAGTTTTGGCCAATTCTAGCCCGTTTCGTGGACAATTACTCACTGGTTTGGGGCCCCGGAATGATTTCCATGATTAATGAACCCCCGAGTGCGCTTACGTGTCGGTTATGAACACTCAAAGTTTTGGCCAATTGTAACGCGTTTTGTGGACTTTTAGTCACCGTTTTCTAGGCATGAAGTGATTTCCATAGTTGTTGAATCCCAAGGCGCACTTACGTGTTAGTCATCAACACTCACAGTTTTGGCTGATTCTGGCCTATTTCATGGACTATTAGTCACGGTTTTGGGGCCCCGCAGTGATTTCCACGGTTAACGAACCGCAGGGTGCATTTACGTGTCGGTCATCAACACTCGCATTTTTGGCCTATTCTGGCCCGTTACTTGGACTATTACTCTGTTTTTGGGTCCAAGCGTGATTTCCATGATTTACGAACTCCGTGGTGCATTTACGTGTCGGTCAATGACACTCACAATTTTGGCCAATTTCTGGTCCGTTTTGTGTACAATTACTCACCGTTTTGGCATCCCAGAGCGATTTCCATGATTTACAATCCCCGGGGTGCGTTTGCGTCTCTGTCGTCAACACTCACAGTTTTGGCCAATTCTGACGTGATTCGTGGACTATTACTCATCATTTAGGGGTCCCGAAGCGATTCCATAGTGGTTGAACCCTAAGGTCCGTTTACGTGTCGGTCATCAACACTCGCAGTTTTGGCTGATTCTGGACCGTTTCATGGACTATTACTCACCGTTTTGGGGCCCTAAAGTGATCTTCACGGTTGTTTGACCCCATGGTGCGCTTACGTGTCGATCATCAACAAGCGCATTTTGGGACGATTTTGGCCCATTTCTTGCATTATTACTTAGTTTTGGGGTCCCGGAGTGATTTCCACGATTGACGAACTCCACGGTGCGTTTAAGTGTCGGTCATAAACACTGACAATTTTGGCCAATTCTCGTCCGTTTCATGCACTATTACTCACCGTTTGGGCGTCCCAGAGAGATTTCCATGATTTACAATCCCCGGAGTGCCTTTGCGTGTCTGTCGTCAAAACTCACAGTTTTGGCCAATTCTGACGCGATTCGTGGGCTATTATTCACCATTTAGGGCTCCGGAAGCGATTTCCATAGTTGTTGAACCCCAAGGTGCGTTTAGGTGTCGGTCATCAACACTCACTGTTTTGGGGCCCCGGTGTGATTTCCACGATTAACGATCCCCGGGGTGCGTTTACATGTCGGTCATCAATACTAGTAGTTTTGGCCAATTCTAGCCCGTTTCGTGGACAATTACTCACTGGTTTGGGGCCCCGGAATGATTCCCACGATTAACAAACCCCCGGGTGCGCTTACGTGTAGGTTATGAACACTCACAGTTTCGGCCAATTCTAACGCGTTTTGTGCACTTTTAGTCACCGTTTTCTGGGCCTGAAGTGGTTTCCATAGTTGTTGAACCCCAAGGCGCACTTACATGTTAGTCATCAACACCCACAGTTTTGGCTGATTCTGGCCTGTTTCATGGACTATTACTCACTGTTTTGGGGCCCCGGAGTGATTTCCACGGTTAACGAACCGCAGGGTGCATTTACGTATCGGTCATAAACACTCGCATTTTTTGCCGATTCTGGCCCGTTTCTTGCACTATTACTCTATTTTTGGGTCCAAGCGTGATTTCCATGATTTACGAACCCCGTGGTGCGTTTACGTGTCGGTCAATGACACTCACAATTTTGGCCAATTTCTGGTCCGTTTCGTGTCCTATTACTCACTGTTTTGGCGTCCCAGAGCGATTTCCATGATTTACAATCCCCAGGGTGCGTTTGCATCTCTGTCGTCAACACTCATAGTTTTGGCCAATTCTGACGCGATTCGTGGACTAGTACTCATCATTTAGGGGTCCCGAAGCGATTCCATAGTGGTTGAACCCTAAGGTCCGTTTACGTGTCGGTCATCAACACTCACTGTTTTGGCCGAATCTGGCCCGTCTCATGGACTATTACTCACCGTTTTGGGGCCCCAAAGTGATTTCCACGGTTGTTTGACCCCATGGTGTGCTTACGTGTCGATCATCAACAAGCGCATTTTGGGACGATTTTGGCCCATTTCTTGCATTATTACTTAGTTTTGGGGTCCCGGAGTGATTTCCACAGTTAACGAACCGCAGGGTGCATTTATGTGTCGGTCATCAACACTCGTAGTTTGGGCGATTCTGGCCCGTTTCTAGCACTATTACTCTGTTTTTTGGTCCAAGCGTGATTTCCGTGATTTACGAACCCCGTGGTGCATTTACGTGTCGGTCAATGACACTCACAATTTTGGCCAATTTCTGGTCCGTTTCGTGTACTATTACTCACCGTTTTGGCGTCCCAGAGCGATTTCCATGATTTACAATCCCCGGGGTGCGTTTGCGTCTCTGTCGTCAACACTCATAGTTTTGGCCAATTCTGACGCGATTCGTGGACTGTTACTCATCATTTAGGGGTCCCGAAGCGATTCCATAGTGGTTGAACCCTAAGGTCCGTTTACGTGTCGGTCATCAACACTCACTGTTTTGGCCGAATCTGGCCCGTCTCATGGACTATTACTCACCGTTTTGGGGCCCCAAAGTGATTTCCACGGTTGTTTGACCCCATGGTGTGCTTACGTGTCGATCATCAACAAGCGCATTTTGGGACGATTTTGGCCCATTTCTTGCATTATTACTTAGTTTTGGGGTCCCGGAGTGATTTCCACAGTTAACGAACCGCAGGGTGCATTTATGTGTCGGTCATCAACACTCGTAGGTTGGCCGATTCTGGCCCGTTTCTTGGACTATTACTCTGTTTTTTGGTCCAAGCGTGATTTCCATGATTTACGAACCCCGTGGTGCGTTTATGTGTTGGTCAATGACACTCACAATTTTGGACAATTTCTGGTCCGTTTTGTGTACTATTACTCACCGTTTTGGCGTCCCAGAGCGATTTCCATTATTTACAATCCCCGGGGTGCGTTTGCGTCTCTGTCGTCAACACTCACTGTTTTGGCCAATTCTGACGCGACTCGTGGACTATTACTCATCATTTAGGGGTCCCGAAGCGATTCCATGGTGGTTGAACCCTAAGGTCTGTTTACGTGTCGGTCATCAACACTCACAGTTTTGGCCGATTCTGGCCTGTTTGATGGAATATTACTCACCGTTTTGGGGCCCCAAAGTGATTTCCACGGTTGTTTGACCCCATGGTGCGCTTACGTGTCGATCATCAACAAGCGCATTTTAGGACGATTTTGGCCCATTCTTGCATTATTACTTAGTTTTGGGGTCCCGGAGTGATTTCGACGATTGATGAACTCCGGGGTGCGTTTATGTGTCGGTCATAAACACTCACAATTTTGGCGAATTCTCGTCCGTTTCATGCACTATTACTCACCGTTTGGGCGTCCCAGGGAGATTTCCACGATTGACAATCCCCGGAGTGCGTTTGCGTGTCTGTCGTCAACACTCACAATTTTGGCCAATTCTAACGCGATTCGTGGGCTATTATTCACCATTTAGGCTCCCGAAGCGATTTCCATAGTTGTTGAACCCCAAGGTGCGTTTAGGTGTCGGTCATCAACACTCACTGTTTTGGGGCCCCGGTGTGATTTCCACGATTAACGATCCCCGGGGTGCGTTTACATGTCGGTCATCAATACTAGTAGTTTTGGACAATTCTGGCCCGTTTCGTGGACAATTACTTACTATTTTGGGGCCCCGGAATGATTCCCACGATTAATGAACCCCCTGGTGCGCTTACGTGTCGGTTATGAACACTCACAGTTTCGGCCAATTCTAACGCGTTTTGTGCACTTTTAGTCACCGTTTTCTGGGCCTGAAGTGATTTCCATAGTTGTTGAACCCCATGGCGCACTTACGTGTTAGTCATCAACACCCACAGTTTTGGCTGATTCTGGCCTGTTTCATGGACTATTACTCACTGTTTTGGGGCCCCGGAGTGACTTCCACGGTTAACGAACCGCAGGGTGCATTTACGTATCGGTCATCAACACTCGCATTTTTGGCCGATTCTGGCCTGTTTCTTGGACTTTTACTATGTTTTTTGGGTCCAAGCGTGATTTCCATGATTTACGAACCTCGTGGTGCGTTTACGTGTCGGTCAATGACACTCACAATTTTGGCCAATTTCTGGTCCGTTTCGTGTACTATTACTCACCGTTTTGGCGTCCCAGAGCGATTTCCATGATTTACAATCCCCGGGGTGCGTTTGCATCTCTGTCGTCAACACTCATAGTTTTGGCCAATTCTGACGCGATTCATGGACTATTACTCATCATTTAGGGGCCCCAAAGCGATTCCATAGTGGTTGAACCCTAAGGTCCGTTTACGTGTCGGTCTTCAACACTCACTGTTTTGGCCGAATCTGGCCCGTTTCATGGACTATTACTCACCGTTTTGGGGCCCCAAAGTGATTTCCACGGTTGTTTGACCCCGTGGTGTGCTTACGTGTGGATCATCAACAAGCGCATTTTGGGACGATTTTGGCCCATTCTTGCATTATTACTTAGTTTTGGGGTCCCGGAGTGATTTCCACGGTTAACGAACCGCAGAGTGCATTTACGTGTCGGTCATCAACACTCGTAGTTTGGCCGATTCTGGCCCGTTTCTTGGACTATTACTCTGTTTTTTGGTCCAAGCATGATTTCCATGATTTACGAACCCCGTGGTGCGTTTACATGTCGGTCAATGACACTCACAATTTTGGCCAATTTCTGGTCCGTTTTGTGCACTATTACTCACCGTTTGGGCGTCCCAGAGAGATTTGCACGATTGACAATCCCCGGAGTGCGTTTGCGTGTCTGTCGTCAACAGTCACAGTTTTGGCCAATTCTAACGCGATTCGTGTGCTATTATTCACCATTTAGGCTCCCGAAGCGATTTCCATAGTTGTTGAACCCCAAGGTGCGTTTAGGTGTCGGTCATCAACACTCACTGTTTTGGGGCCCCGGTGTGATTTCCACGATTAACGATCCCCGGGGTGCGTTTACATGTCGGTCATCAATACTAGTAGTTTTGGACAATTCTGGCCCGTTTCGTGGACAATTACTCACTGTTTTGGGGCCCTGGAATGATTCCCACGATTAATGAACCCCCTGGTGCGCTTTCGTCTCGGTTATGAACACTCACAGTTTTGGCCAATTCTAACGCGTTTTGTGCACTTTTAGTCACCGTTTTCTGGGCCTGAAGTGATTTCCATAGTTGTTGAACCCCAAGGCGCACTTACGTTTTAGTCACCAACACCCACAGTTTTGGCTGATTCTAGCCTGTTTCATGGACTATTACTCACTGTTTTGGGGCCCCGGAGTGATTTCCACGGTTAACGAACCGCAGGGTGCATTTACGTGTCGGTCATCAACACTCGTAGTTTGGCCGATTCTGGCCCGTTTCTTGGACTATTACTCTGTTTTTTGGTCCAAGCGTGATTTCCATGATTAACGAACCCCGTGGTGCATTTATGTGTTGGTCAATGACACTCACAATTTTGGCCAATTTCTTGTCCGTTTTGTGTACTATTACTCACCGTTTTGGCGTCCCAGAGCGATTTCCATTATTTACAATCCCCGGGGTGCGTTTGCATCTCTGTCGTCAACACTCACAGTTTTGGCCAATTCTGACGCGATTCGTGGACTATTACTCATCATTTAGGGGTCCCGAAGCGATTCCATAGTGGTTGAACCCTAAGGTCCGTTTACGTGTCGGTCATAAACACTCACAGTTTTGGCCGATTCTGGCCCGTTTCATGGACTATTACTCACCGTTTTGGGGCCCCAAAGCGATTTCCACGGTTGTTTGACCCCATGGTGCGCTTACGTGTCGATCATCAACAAGCGCATTTTGGGACGATTTTGGCCCATTTCTTGCATCATTACTTAGTTTTGGGGTCCCGGAGTGATTTCCACGATTGACGAACTCCGGGGTGCGTTTACATGTCGGTCATAAACACTCACAATTTTGGCCAATTCTCGTCCGTTTCATGCACTATTACTCACCGTTTGGGCGTCCTAGAGAGATTTCCACGATTGACAATCCCCGGAGTGCGTTTGCGTGTCTGTCGTCAACACTCACAGTTTTGGCCAATTCTGACGCGATTCGTGGGCTATTATTCACCATTTAGGGCTCCCGAAGCGATTTCCATAGTTGTGGAACCCCAAGGTGCGTTTAGGTGTCGGTCATCAACACTCACTGTTTTGGGGCCCCGGTGTGATTTCCACGATTAACGATCCCCGAGGTGCGTTTACATGTCGCTCATCAATACTAGAAGTTTTGGCCAATTCTGGCCTGTTTCATGGACAATTACTCACTTTTTTAGGGCCCCGGAATGATTTCCACGATTAACGAACCCCCGGGTGCGCTTACGTCTCGGTTATGAACACTCACAGTTTTGGCGAATTCTAACGCGTTTTGTGGACTTTTAGTCACCGTTTTCTGGGCCTGAAGTGATTTTCATAGTTGTTGAACCCCAAGGCGCACTTACGTTTTAGTCATCAACACCCACAGTTTTGGCTGATTCTGGCCTGTTTCATGGACTATTACTCACTGTTTTGGAGCCCCGGAGTGATTTCCACGGTTAACGAACCGCAGGGTGCATTTACGTGTCGGTCATCAACACTCACTGGGGCCCCGGTGTGATTTCCACGATTAACGATCCCCGAGGTGCGTTTACATGTCGGTCATCAATACTAGTAGTTTTGGCCAATTCTGGCCCGTTTCATGGACAATTACTCACTTTTTTGGGGCCCCGGAATGATTTCCACGATTAACGAACCCCCGCGTGCGCTTACGTCTCGGTTATGAACACTCACAGTTTTGGCCAATTCTAACGCGTTTTGTGGACTTTTAGACACCGTTTTCTGGGCCTGAAGTGATTTCCATAGATGTTGAACCCCAAGGAACTTACGTTTTAGTCATCAACACCCACAATTTTGGCTGATTCTGGCCTGTTTCATGGACTATTACTCACTGTTTTGGGGCCTCGGAGTGATTTCCACGGTTAACGAACCGCAGGGTGCATTTACGTGTCGGTCATCAACAATCGCAGTTTTGGCCGATTCTGGCCCGTTTCTTGGACTATTACTCTGTTTTTTGGTCCAAGCGTGATTTCCATGATTAACAAACCCCGTGGTGCATTTACGTGTCGGTCAATGACACTCACAATTTTGGCCAATTTCTGGTCCGTTTTGTGTACTATTACTCACCGTTTTGGCATCCCAGAGCGATTTCCATTATTTACAATCCCCGGGGTGCGTTTGCGTCTCTGTCGTCAACACTCACAGTTTTGGCCAATTCTGACGCGATTCGGGGACTATTACTCATCATTTAGGGGTCCCGAAGCGATTCCATAGTGGTTGAACCCTAAGGTCCGTTTACGTGTCGGTCATCAACACTCACAGTTTTGGCCGATTCTGGCCCGTTTCACGGACTATTACTCACCGTTTTGGGGCCCCAAAGTGATTTCCACGGTTGTTTGACCCCATGGTGCGCTTACGTGTCGATCATCAACAAGCGCATTTTGGGACGATTTTGGCCCATTTCTTGCATCATTACTTAGTTTTGGGGTCCCGGAGTGATTTCCACGATTGACGAACTCCGCGGTGCGTTTACATGTCGGTCATAAACACTCACAATTTTGGCCAATTCTCGTCCGTTTCATGCACTATTGCTCACTGTTTGGGCGTCCCAGAGAGATTTCCACGATTGACAATCCCCGGAGTGCGTTTGCGTGTCTGTCGTCAACACTCACAGTTTTGGCCAATTCTGACGCGATTCGTGGGCTATTATTCACCATTTAGGGCTCCCGAAGCGATTTCCATAGTTGTTGAACCCCAAGGTGCGTTTAGGTGTCGGTCATCAACACTCACTGTTTTGGGGTCCCGGTGTGATTTCCACGATTAACGATCCCCGAGGTGCGTTTACATGTCGGTCATCAATACTAGAAGTTTTGGCCAATTCTGGCCTGTTTCATGGACAATTACTCACTTTTTTGGTGCCTCGGAATGATTTCCACGATTAACGAACCCCCGGGTGCGCTTACGACTCGGTTATGAACACTCATAGTTTTGGCCAATTCTAACGCGTTTTGTGGACTTTTAGTCACCGTTTTCTGGGCCTGAAGTGATTTCCGTAGTTGTTGAACCCCAAGGCGCACTTATGTTTTAGTCATCAACACCCACAGTTTTGGCTGATTCTGGCCTGTTTCATGGAGTATTACTCACTGTTTTGGGGCCCCGGAGTGATTTCCATGGTTAACGAACTGCAGGGTGCATTTACGTGTCGGTCATCAACACTCGCAGTTTTGGCCAATTCTGGCCCGTTTCTTGGACTATTACTCTGTTTTTTGGTCCAAGCGTGATTTCCATGATTTACGAACCCCGTGGTGCGTTTACGTGTCGGTCAATGACACTCATAATTTTGGCCAATTTCTGGTCCGTTTTGTGTACTATTACTCACCGTTTTGGCGTCCCAGAGCGATTTCCATTATTTACAATCCCCGGGGTGCGTTTGCGTCTCTGCCGTCAACACTCATAGTTTTGGCCAATTCTGACGCGATTCGTGGGCTATTATTCACCATTTAGGGCTCCCGAAGCGATTTCCATAGTTGTTGAACCCCAAGGTGCATTTAGGTGTCGGTCATCAACACTCACTGTTTTGGGGCCCCGGTGTGATTTCCACGATTAACGATCCCCGGGGTGCGTTTACATGTCGGTCATCAATACTAGTAGTTTTGGCCAATTCTGGCTCGTTTCATGGACAATTACTCACTTTTTTGGGGCCCCGGAATGATTTCCACGATTAACGAACCCCCGGGTGCGCTTACGTCTCGGTTATGAACACTCATAGTTTTGGCCAATTCTAACGCGTTTTGTGGACTTTTAGTCACCGTTTTCTGGGCCTGAAGTGATTTCCATAGTTGTTGAACCCCAAGGCGCACTTATGTTTTAGTCATCAACACCCACAGTTTTGGCTGATTCTGGCCTGTTTCATGGAGTATTACTCACTGTTTTGGGGCCCCGGAGTGATTTCCACGGTTAACGAACTGCAGGGTGCATTTACGTGTGGGTCATCAACACTCGCAGTTTGGGCCAATTCTGGCCCGTTTCTTGGACTATTACTCTGTTTTTTGGTCCAAGCGTGATTTCCATGATTTACGAACCCCGTGGTGCGTTTACGTGTCGGTCAATGACACTCATAATTTTGGCCAATTTCTGGTCCGTTTTGTGTACTATTACTCACCGTTTTGGCGTCCCAGAGCGATTTCCATTATTTACAATCCCCGGGGTGCGTTTGCGTCTCTGCCGTCAACACTCATAGTTTTGGCCAATTCTGACGCGATTCGTGGGCTATTATTCACCATTTAGGGCTCTCGAAGCGATTTCCATAGTTGTTGAACCCCAAGGTGCTTTTAGGTGTCGGTCATCAACACTCACTGTTTTGGGGCCCCGGTGTGATTTCCACGATTAACGATCCCCGGGGTGTGTTTACATGTCGGTCATCAATACTAGTAATTTTGGCCAATTCTGGCCCGTTTCATGGACAATTACTCACTTTTTTGGGGCCCCGGAATGATTTCCACGATTAACGAACCCCCGGGTGCGCTTACGTCTCAGTTATGAACACTCACAGTTTTGGCCAATTCTAACGCGTTTTGTGGACTTTTAGTCACCGTTTTCTGGGCCTGAAGTGATTTCCATAGATGTTGAACCCCAAGGCACTTACGTTTTAGTCATCAACACCCACAGTTTTGGCTGATTCTGGCCTGTTTCATGGACTATTACTCACTGTTTTGGGGCCTCGGAGTGATTTCCACGGTTAACGAACCGCAGGGTGCATTTACGTGTCGGTCATCAACAATCGCAGTTTTGGCCGATTCTGGCCCGTTTCTTCGAATATTACTCTGTTTTTTGGTCCAAGCGTGATTTCCATGATTAACGAACCCCGTGGTGCATTTACGTGTCGGTCAATGACACCCACAATTTTGGCCAATTTCTGGTCCGTTTTGTGTACTATTACTCACCGTTTTGGCGTCCCAGAGCGATTTCCATTATTTACAATCCCCGGGGTGCGTTTGCGTCTCTGTCGTCAACACTCACAGTTTTGGCCAATTCTGACGCGATTCGTGGACTATTACTCATCATTTAGTGGTCCCGAAGCGATTCCATAGTGGTTGAACCCTAAGGTCCGTTTACGTGTCGGTCATCAACACTCACAGTTTTGGCCGATTCTGGCCCGTTTCATGGACTATTACTCACCGTTTTGGGGCCCCAAAGTGATTTCCACGGTTGTTTGACCCCACCGCTTTAGCATACGAACTACACGATCTTTGTGCTAGGCTTAGGATTGGGTCTTGTCCATCACATCATTCTCCTAATGATGTGATCCCGTTATCAACGACATCTAATGTCCATGGTCAGGAAACCGTAACCATCTGTTGATCAACGAGCTAGTCAACTAGAGGCTTACTAGGGACATGGTGTTGTCTATGTATCCACACATGTATCTGAGTTTCCTATCAATGCAATTATCGCATGGATAATAAACGATTATCATGAACAAGGAAATATAATAATATCTAATTTATTATTGCCTCTAGGGCATATTTCCAATAGTCTCCCACTTGCACTAGAGTCAATAATCTAGTTCACATCGCCATGTGATTAACACTCACAAGTCACATCACCATGTGACCAACATCCAAAGAGTTTACTAGTGTCATTAAACTAGTTCACATCATCATGTGATTAAGACTCAATGAGTACTGGGGTTTGATCATGTTTTGCTTGTAAGAGAGGTTTTAGTCAGCGGGTCTGCAACATTCAGATCCGTATGCACTTCGCAAATCTCTAGGTCATATTGTAAATGCTGCTTCCACGCTCCACTTGGAGCTATTCCAAATGGTTACTCCACTATACATATCCGGTTTGCTACTCAAAGTCATTCGGATAGGTGTTAAAGCTTGCATCAACGTAACCTTTTACGCCGAACTCTTTATCACCTCCATAATCGAGAAACATGTCCTTATTTACTCCAAGGACAATTTTGACCACTGTCCAATGATCCATTCGTGGATCATTCTTGTACCCCTTGACTAACTCATGGCAAGGCACACTCCCGGTGCGGTACACAACACAGCATACTATAGAGCCTACGTCTGAAACATAGGGGACGACCGTCGTCCTTTCTCTCTTTTCTGCCGTGGTCGAGCTTTTAATTCTTAACTTCATACCTTACATCTCAGGCAAGAACTCCTTCTTTGACTGATCCATCTTGAACACCTTCAAGATCATGTCAAGGTACGTGCTCATTTAAAAGTACTATTAAGCATTTTGATCTATCTTATAGATCTTGATGCTTATTGTTCAAGTAGCTTAATCCAAGTTTTCTATTGAAAAACACTTTCCAATAACCCTATATGCTTTCCAGAAATTCTACATCATTTCTGATCAACAATATGTCAATAACATATACTCATCAGAAATTCTATAGTGCTCCCACTCACTTCTTTGGAAATACAAGTTTCTCATAAACTTTTGTATAAACCCAAAATCTTTGATCATCTCATCAAAACGTACATTCCAACTCCGAGATGCTTACTCCAGTCCATGGAAGGATCGCTGGAGCTAGCATACCTTTTAGCATCCTTAGGACCGACAAAACCTTTCTGATTGTATCACATACAACCTTTCCTTACGAAAACTGGTAAGGAAACTCGTTTTGACATCCATATGCCAGATTTCATAAATGCAGCTAATGCTAACATGATTCCGACGGACTTAAGCATCGCTACGGATGAGAAAATCTCATCGTAGTCAACTCCTTGAACTTGTGAAAAACTCTTCGCCACAAGTCGAGCTTCATAGACGGTGACATTACCATCCACGTCCGTCTTCTTCTTAAAGATCCATTTATCTCAATGGCTTGCCGATCATCGGGTAAGTCCACCAAAGTCCATGCTTTGTTCTGATACATGGATCCTATCTCGGATTTCATGGCTTCTAACCATTTGTCAGAATTTGGGCCCACCATCGCTTCTCCATAGCTCGTAGGTTCATTGTTGTCTAGAAACATGACCTTCAAGACAGGATTACTGTACTACTCTGAAGCAGTACGCATCCTTGTCACCCTACGAGGTACGGTAGTGACTTGATCCGAAGTTTCATGATCACCATCATAAGCTTCTACTTCAATTGGTGTAGGTGCCACTGGAACAACTTCCTACGCCCTGCTACACACTAGTTGTAGTGATGGTTCAATAAACATATCAAGTCTCCACCATCCTCCCACTCAACTTTTCGAGACAAAATTTTCCTCGAGAAAGGACCCAATTCAAGAAACAATCCCTATTGCTTTCGGACCTGAATTAGGAGGTATACCCAACTGTTTTGGGTGTCCTATGAAGATGCATTTTATCCGCTTTGGGTTCGAGCTTATCAACCTGAAACTTTTTCACATAAGCATAGCAGCCCCAAACCTTTAAGAAATGACAGCTTAGGTTTCTCTAAACCATAGTTCATACGGTGTCATCTCAATGGAATTACGTGGTGCCCTATTTAAAGTGAATGTGGTTGTCTCTAATGCCTAACCCATAAACGATAGTGCTAATTCGATAAGAGACATCATGGTACGCACCATATCCAATAGGGTGAAACTATGATGTTCGGACACACCATCAAACTATGGTGTTCCAGGCGGTATTAATTGTGAAACAATTTCCACAATGTCTTAATTGCGTGCTAAAGCTCGTAACTCAGATACTCATCTCTATGATCATATCATAGACATTTCATCCTCTTGTCACGATGATCTTCAACTTCACTCTGAAATTACTTGAACCATTCAATAATTCAGACTTGTGTTTCATCAAGTAAATATACTCTACATCTACTCGAATCATCTGTGAAGTAAGAACATAACGATATTCACTGCATGCCTCAGCACTCATTGGACTGCACACATCAAAATGTGTTACTTCCAACAAGTTGCTATCTTGTTCCATTTTACTGAAAAACGAGGCGTTTTAGTCATCTTGCCCATGTGGTATGATTTCAATATCTCAAGTGATTCAAAATCAAGTGAGTCCAAACGATCCATCTGCATGGAGTTTCTTCATGCGTATACACCAATAGACATGGTTCGCATGTCTCAAACTTTTCAAAACGAGTGAGTCCAAATATCCATCGACATAGAGCTTCTTCATGCGTTTTACACCAATATGACTTACATGGCAGTGCCACAAGTAAGTGGTACTATCATTACTATCTTCTACCCTTTTGTCATGAAAATGTGTATCACTATGATCGAGATTCAATAAACCATTCCTTTAGGTGCAAGACCATTGAAGGTATTATTCAAATAAATAGAGTAATCATTATTCTCCTTAAATGAATAACCGTATTGCGATAGACATAATCCAATCATGTCTATGCTCAACGCAAACACCAAATCTCGATGGTAGAGGGAGCGTGCGATGCTTGATCACATCAACCTTGGAAACACTTCCAACATATATCGTCAGCTCACCTTTAGCTAGTCTCCGTATTTTCTGTAGCTTTTATTTCGAGTTACTAACACTTAGCAACCGAACCGGTATCTAATACCCTGGTGCTACTAGGTGTACTAGTAAAGTACACATTAACATAATGTATATCCAATATACTTCTATCGAGCTTGCCAGCCTTCTCATCTACCAAGTATCTAGGGTAATTCCGCTCCAGTGGTTGTTCCCCTTATTACAGAAGCGCTTAGTCTCGGGTTTGGGTTCAACCTTGGGTTTCTTCATTAGAGCAGCAGCTGATTTGCCGTTTCATGAAGTATCCCTACTTGCCTTTGCCCTTCTTGAAACTAGTGGTTTCACCAACCATCAACAATTGGTGCTCCTTCTTGATTTCTACTTTCGCGGTGTCAAACATCGCGAATACCTCAAGGATTCATCATATCTATCCCTGATATGTTATCGTTCATCACGAAGCTCTAGCAGCTTGGTGGCAATGACTTTGGAGAAACATCACTATCTCATCTGGAAGATCAACTCCCACTCGATTCTAGTGATTGTTGCACTCAGACAATCTGAGCACAAGCTCAACGGTTGAGCTTTTCTCCCTTAGTTTGCAGGCTAAGATAATTGTCGGAGGTCTTATACCTCTTGACGTGGGCACGAGCCTGAAATCCCAATTTAAGCCCTCGAAAACATCTCATATGTTCCGCGACGTTTCGAAAATGTCTTTGGTGCCTCAACTCTAAACCTTTTAACTGAACTATCACGTAGTTATCAAAACGTTCATGTCCGATGTTCGCAACATCCACAAACGACGTTTGGGGTTCAGCACACTGAGCGGTGCATTAAGGACATAAGCTTTCTACTGTCCGCATAATCGCGGCTGTCAACTTTCAACTATATTTTCTCTAGGAACATATCTAAACAGTGGAACTAAAGCGCGAGATTACGACATAATTTGCACAGATCTTTTGACTATGTTCAGGATAATTAAGTTCATCTTATGAACTCCCACTCAGATAGACATCCCTCTGGTCATCTAAGTGATTACATGATCCGAGTCAACTAGGACGTGTCCGATCATCACGTGAGACGGACTAGTCATCATCGGTGAACATCTTCATGTTGATCGTATCTACTATACGACTCATGCTCGACCTTTCGGTCTCTGTGTTTCGAGGCCATGTCTGTACATGCTAGGCTCGTCAAGTTAACCCTAAGTGTTTCGCGTGTGTAAATCTGTCATACACCCGTTGTATGTGAACGTAAGAATCCATCACACCCGATCATCACGTGGTTCTTAGAAGCGACGAACTTTAGCAACGGTGCACAGTTAGGGGAGAACACTTCTTGAAATTTTTGTAAGGGATCATCTTATTTACTACCGTCGTTCTAAGTAAACAAGATGCATAAACATGATAAACATCACATGCAATCAAATAGTGACATGATATGGCCAATATCATTTTGCTCCTTTTGATCTCCATCTTCGGGGCTCCATGATCATCATCGTCACCGGCATGACACATGATCTCCATCATCATGATCTCCATCATCGTGTCTTCATGAAGTTGTCTCGCCAACTATTACTTCTACTACTATGGCTACCGGTTAGCAATAAAGTAAAGTAATTACATGGCGTTGTTCAATGACACACAGGTCATACAATAAATTAAGACAACTCCTATGGCTCCTGCCGGTTGTCATACTCGTCGACATGCAAGTCGTGATTCCTATTACAAGAACATGATCAATCTCATACATCACATATCATTCATCACATTCTTCTTGGCCATATCACATCACATAGCAGACCCAGCAAAAACAAGTTAGACGTCCTCTAATTCTTGTTTGCATGTTTTACGTGGCTGCTATGGGTTTCTAGCAAGAACGTTTCTTACCTACGCAAAAACCACAACGTGATATGTCAATTGCTATTTACCCTTCATAAGCACCCTTTTCATCGAATCCGTTCCGACTAAAGTGGGAGAGACTGGCACCCGCTAGCCATCTTATGCACCAAGTGCATGTCAATCGGTGGAACCTGTCTCACGTAAGAGTACGTGTAAGGTCGGTCCGGGCCGCTTCATCCCACAATACCGTCGAAACAAGATTGGACTAGTAACGGTAAGCATATTGAACAAAACCAAAGCCCACAACTACTTTTTTTTCTACTCGTGCAAAGAATCACGCAATAGACCTAGCTCATGATACCACTGTTGGGGAACGTAGAAGAAATTCAAAATTTTCCTACGTGTCACCAAGATCTATCTATGGAGAAACCAGCAACGAGGGGAAGGAGAGTGCATCTACACACCCTTGTAGATCGCTAAGCGGAAGCGTTCAAGAGAACGGGGTTGAAGGAGTCGTACTCGTCGTGATCCTAATCACCGGAGATCCTAGTGCCGAACGGACGGCACCTCCGCGTTCAACACACGTACAGCCCGGTGACGTCTCCCATACCTTGATCAAGCAAGGAGAGAGGGAGAGGTTGAGGAAGACTCCATCCAGCAGCAGCACAATGGCGTGGTGGTGATGGAGGAGCGTGGCAATCTTGAAGGGCTTCGCCAAGCACCGCGGGAGAGGAGGGAGAGAGGTAGGGCTGCGCCAAGAGGGAGAGGTTCTCGTGTCACTTGCAGCCCCAAAACCCCCACTATTTATAGGAGGAGGGGAGGGGGCTGCGCCCCCTCTAGGGTTCCCTCCCCATGGGTGGCGGTAACCCCCAGATCCCATCTGGGTGGCGACCAGAAGGGGGGAGAGGGGAGGCGCACCTAGGGTGGGCCTTAGGGCCCATCTGCCCTAGGGTTTGCCCCCCTCCATCACTTCCCTGCGCCTTGGTCCTTGTGGGGGGCGCACCAGCCCACCTGGGGCTGGTCCCCTCCCACACTTGGCCCATGCAGCCCTCCGGGGATGGTGGCCCCACTTGTTGGACCCCCGAGACCCTCCTGGTGGTCCCGCTACGTTACCGATAAAACCCGAAACTTTTCCGGTGACCAAAACAGGACTTCCCATATATAAATCTTTACATCCGGACCATTCCGGAACTCCTCGTGACGTCCAGGATCTCATGCGGGACTCCGAACAACATTCGGTAACCACATACAAACTTCCTTTATAACCCTACGGGTTCGGGAGACATGTAGACATGACCGAGACGTTCTCCGGTCAATAACCAACAGCGGGATCTGGATACCCATGTTGGCTCCCACATGTTCCACGATGATCTCATCGGATGAACCACGATGTCAAGGACTCAGTTGATCCCTTATACAATTCCCTTTGTCTAGCGGTATTATACTTGCCCGAGATTCGATCATCGGTATACCGATACCTTGTTCAATCTCGTTACCGGCAAGTCTCTTTACTCATTCCGTAAAACATCATCCCGTGATCCACCCCTTGGTCACATTGTGCACATTATGATGATGTCCTACCGAGTGGGCCCAGAGATACCTCTCCGTTTACCGGAGTGACAAATCCCAGTCTTGATTCGTGCCAACCCAACAGACACTTTCGGAGATACCTGTAGTGCACCTTTATAGCCACCCAGTTACGTTGTGGTGTTTGGTACACCCAAAGCATTCCTACGGTATCCGGGAGTTGCACAATCTCATGGTCTAAGGAAAAGATACTTGACATTGAAAAGCTTTAGCATACGAACTACACGATCTTTGTGCTAGGCTTAGGATTGGGTATTGTCCATCACATCATTCTCCTAATGATGTGATCCCGTTATCAACAACATCTAATGTCCATGGTCAGGAAACCGTAACCATCTGTTGATCAACGAGCTAGTCAACTAGAGGCTTACTAGGGACATGGTGTTGTCTATGTATCCACACATGTATCTGAGTTTCCTATTAATACAATTATAGCATGGATAATAAACGATTATCATGAACAAGGAAATATAATAATATCTAATTTATTATTGCCTCTAGGGCATATTTCCAACAGTTGAACCCCAAGGCGCACTTACGTGTCAGTCATCAACACTCAATGTTTTGGCTGATTCTGGCCCGTTCCATGGACTATTACTCACTATTTTGGGGCCCCGGAGTGATTTCCATGGTTAACGAAACGCATGGTGCATTTACGTGTCGGTCATCAACACTCGCAGTTTTAGCCGATTCTGGCCCGTTTCTTGGACTATTACTCTGTTTTTGGGTCCCGGCATGATTTCCATGATTGACGAACACCGGGGTGCATTTATGTGTCAGTCATCAACACTCGTAGTTTTGGCCGATTCTGACCTGTTTCTTAGAGTACTACTTAGTTTTGGGGGTCCCGGAGTGATTTCCACGATTTACGAACCCCGTGGTGCATTTACGTGTCGGTCAAAGACACTCACAATTTTGGCCAATTTCTGGTCTGTTTCGTGCACTATTACTCACCGTTTTGGCGTCCCAGAGCGATTTCCACGATTTACAAACCCCGGGGTGCGTTTGCGTCTTTGTCGTCAACACTCACGGTTTTGGCCAATTCTGACGCGATTCGTAGACTATTACTTATCATTTAGGGGCCCCGAAGCGATTCCATAGTGGGTTAACCCTAAGGTGCGTTTACGTGTCGGTCATCAACACTCACTGTTTTGGGGCCCCGGAGTTATTTCCACGATTAATGAACCGCGCGGTGTGTTTACATGTCGGTCATCAATACTAGTAGTTTTGGCCAAATCTCACCTGTTTCGTGGACTATTACTCACTGTTTTGGGGCCCCAAAGTGATTTCCACGGTTGTTTAACCCCATGGTGCGCTTACGTGTCGATCATCAACAAGCGCACTATGGGCCGATTTTGGCCCATTGCATGCACTATTACTCACCATTGGGCGTCCTAGAGCAATTTCCAAGATTGACAATCCCCGGGGTGCGTTTACGTGTCTGTCGTCAACACTCACAATTTTGGCCAATTCTGACGCGATTCGTGGGCTATTACTCACTGTTTTGGGGCCCCGGAATGATTTCCACGATTCGGGCCCGTTTCGTGGAACCCGAAGGCGCGATTACGTGTCAGTCATCAACACTCACAGTTTTGGCTGATTCTGGCCCGTTTCATGGACTATTACTCACTGTTTTGGGGCCCTGGAGTGATTTCCACTGTTAACGAACCGCATGGTACATTTACGTGTCGGTCATCAACTCTCGTAGTATTGGCCGATTCTGGCCCGTTTCTTGGACTATTACTCTGTTTTAGCGTCCCAGCGTGATTTTGATGATTGACGAACACCGGGGTGCATTTATGTGTCGGTCATCAAGACTCGCAGTTTTGGCCGATTCTGGCCCGTTTCTTAGAGTACTACTTAGTTTTGGGGGTCCCGGAGTGATTTCCACGATTTACGAACCCCGTGGTGCATTTACGTGTCGATCAAAGACACTCACAATTTTGGCCAATTTCTGGTCTGTTTTGTGCACTATTACTCACCGTTTTGGCGTCCCAGAGCGATTTCCACGATTTACAAACCCCGGGGTGCGTTTGCGTCTTTGTCGTCAACACTCACGGTTTTGGCCAATTCTGACGCGATTCGTAGACTATTACTCATCATTTAGGGGCCCCAAAGCGATTCCATAGTGGGTTAACCCTAAGGTGCGTTTACGTGTTGGTCATCAACACTCACTGTTTTGGGGCCCCGGAGTTATTTCCACGATTAACGAACCGCGGGGTGTGTTTACATGTCGGTCATCAATACTAGTAGTTTTGGCCAAATCTCACCCGTTTCATGGACTATTACTCACCGTTTTGGGGCCCCAAAGTGATTTCCACGGTTGTTTAACCCCATGGTGCGCTTACGTGTCGATCATCAACAAGCGCACTATGGGCCGATTTTGGCCCATTGCATGCACTATTACTCACCGTTGGGCGTCCTAGAGCAATTTCCAAGATTGACAATCCCCGGGGTGCGTTTACGTGTCTGTCGTCAACACTCACAATTTTGGCCAATTCTGACGCGATTCCTGGGCTATTACTCACTGTTTTGGGGCCCCGGAATGATTTCCACGATTCGGGCCCGTTTCGTGGAACCCGAAGGCGCGATTACGTGTCAGTCATCAACACTCATAGTTTTGGCTGATTCTGGCCCGTTTCATGGACTATTACTCACTGTTTTGGGGCCCTGGAGTGATTTCCACGGTTAACGAACCGCATGGTACATTTACGTGTCGGTCATCAACTCTCGTAGTATTGGCCGATTCTGGCCCGTTTCTTGGAATATTACTCTGTTTTAGCGTCCCGGCGTGATTTCGATGATTGACGAACACCGGGGTGCATTTATGTGTCGGTCATCAACACTC
>NW_025228558.1:17675-20648 GCF_018294505.1 Triticum aestivum | reverse complement strand
CGAAGGCGCGATTATGTGTCAGTCATCAACACTCACAGTTTTGGCTGATTCTGGCCCGTTTCATGGACTATTACTCACTGTTTTGGGGCCCTGGAGTGATTTCCACGGTTAACGAACCACATGGTACATTTACGTGTCGGTCATCAACTCTCGTAGTATTGGCCGATTCTGGCCCGTTTCTTGGACTATTACTCTGTTTTAGCATCCCGGCGTGATTTTGATGATTGACGAACACCGGGGTGCATTTATGTGTCGGTCATCAAGACTCGCAGTTTTGGCCGATTCTGGCCCGTTTCTTAGAGTACTACTTAGTTTTGGGGGTCCCGGAGTGATTTCCACGATTTACGAACCCCGTGGTGCGTTTTCGTGTCGGTCAAAGACACTCACAATTTTGGCCAATTTCTGGTCTGTTTCGTGCACTATTACTCACCGTTTTGGCGTCCCAGAGCGATTTCCACGATTTACAAACCCCGGGGTGCATTTGCGTCTCTGTCGTCAACACTCACGGTTTTGGCCAATTCTGACGCTATTCGTAGACTATTACTCATCATTTAGGGGCCCCGAAGCGATTCCATAGTGGGTTAACCCTAAGGTGTGTTTACGTGTCGGTCATCAACACTCACTGTTTTGGGGCCCTGGAGTTATTTCCACGATTAACGAACCGTGGGGTGTGTTTACATGTCGGTCATCAATACTAGTAGTTTTGGCCAAATCTCATCCGTTTCGTGCACTATTACTCACCGTTTTGGCGTCATAGACCGATTTCCACGATTTACAAACCCCGGGGTGCGTTTGCGTCTCTGGCGTCAACACTCAGAGTTTTGGCCAATTCTGACGCGATTTGTGGACTATTACTCATCATTTAGGGGTCCCAAAGGATTCCATAGTGGTTGAACCCTAAGGTGTGTTTACGTGTCGGTCATCAACACTCACAGTTTTTGGCCGATTCTGGCCCGTTTCGTGGACTATTACTCATCATTTTGGGGCCCCAAAGTGATTTCCACGGTTGTTTAACCCCATGATGCGCTTACGTGTCGATCATCAACAAGCGCACTTTGGGCCAATTTTGGCCCATTTCTTGCATTATTACTTAGTTTTAGGTTCCCGGAGTGATTCCCACGATTGACGAACTCTGGGGTGCGTTTACGTGTCTGTCATAAACACTCACAATTTTGGCCAATTCACGTCCGTTTCGTGCACTATTACTCACCGTTTTGGCGTCCCAGAGCGATTTCCACGATTGACAATCCCCGGAGTGCGTTTGAGTGTCTGTCGTCAACACTCACAGTTTTGGCCAATTCTGACGCGATTCGTGGGCTATTACTCATCATTTAGGGGTTCCGAAGTGATTTCCATAGTTGTTGAACCCCATGGTGCGTTTACGTGTCGGTCATCAACACTCACTGTTTTGGGCCCCCGGAGTGATTTCCACGATTAACGGACCGTGCGGTGCGTTTACATGCCGGTCATAAATACTAGTAGGTTTGGCCAATTCTAGCCCGTTTCGTCGACTATTACTCACTGTTTTGGGGCCCCGGAATGATTTCCACGATTAACGAACCCCCGGGTGCGCTTACGTGTCGGTTATGAACACTCACAGTTTTGGCCAATTCATAAAACGCGTTTTGTGGACTATTAGTCACCGTTTTCTGGTCCTGAAGTAATTTCCATAGTTGTTGAACCCGAAGGCGCGATTACGTGTCAGTCATCAACACTCACAGTTTTGGCTGATTCTGGCCCGTTTCATGGACTATTACTCACTGTTTTGGGGCCCTGGAGTGATTTCCACGGTTAATGAACCGCATGGTACATTTATGTGTCGGTCATCAACTCTCGTAGTATTGGCCGATTCTGGCCCGTTTCTTGGACTATTACTCTGTTTTAGCGTCCCGCTGTGATTTCGATGATTGACGAACACCGGGGTGCATTTATGTGTCGGTCATCAAGACTCGCAGTTTTGGCCGATTCTGGCCCGTTTCTTAGAGTACTACTTAGTTTTGGGGGTCCCGGAGTGATTTCCACGATTTACGAACCTCGTGGTGCGTTTTCGTGTCGGTCAAAGACACTCACAATTTTGGCCAATTTCTGGTCTGTTTCGTGCACTATTACTCACCGTTTTGGCGTCCTAGAGCGATTTCCACGATTTGCAAACCCCGGGGTGCGTTTGCGTCTCTGTCGTCAACACTCACGGTTTTGGCCAATTCTGACGCGATTCATAGACTATTACTCATCATTTATGGCCCTGAAGCGATTCCGTAGTGGGTTAACCCTAAGGTGCGTTTACGTGTCGGTCATCAACACTCACTGTTTTGGGGCCCCGGAGTTATTTCCACGATTAACGAACCGCGGGGTGTGTTTACATGTCGGTCATCAATACTAGTAGTTTTGGCCAAATCTCACCCGTTTCGTGGACTATTACTCACCGTTTTGGGGCCCCAAAGTGATTTCCACGGTTGTTTAACCCCATGGTGCGCTTACGTGTCGATCATCAACAAGCGCACTATGGGCCGATTTTGGCCCATTGCATGCACTATTACTCACCGTTGGGCGTCCTAGAGCAATTTCCAAGATTCACAATCCCCGGGGTGCGTTTATGTGTCTGTCGTCAGCACTCAAAATTTTGGCCAATTCTGACGCGATTCGTGGGCTATTACTCACTGGTTTAGGGCCCCGGAATGATTTCCACGATTCGGGCCCGTTTCGTGGAACCCGAAGGCGCGATTACGTGTCAGTCATCAACACTCACAGTTTTGGCTGATTCTAGCCCGTTTCATGGACTATTACTCACTGTTTTGGGGCCCTGGAGTGATTTCCACGGTTAACGAACCGCATGGTACATTTACGTGTCGGTCATCAACTCTCGTAGTATTGGCCGATTCTGGCCCGTTTCTTCGACTATTACTCTGTTTTAGCGTCCCGGCGTGATTTCGATGATTGATGAACACCGGGGTGCATTTATGTGTCGGTCATCAA
>NW_025228558.1:0-17588 GCF_018294505.1 Triticum aestivum | reverse complement strand
TGGACTATTACTCACTGTTTTGGGGCCCTGGAGTGATTTCCACGGTTAACGAACCGCATGGTACATTTACGTGTCGGTCATCAACTCTCGTAGTATTGGCCGATTCTGGCCCGTTTCTTGGACTATTACTCTGTTTTAGCGTTCCGGCGTGATTTCGATGATTGACGAACACCGGGGTGCATTTATGTGTCGGTCATCAAGACTCCAAGTTTTGGCCGATTCTGGCCCGTTTCTTAGAGTACTACTTAGTTTTGGGGGTCCAGGAGTGATTTCCACGATTTACGAACCCCGTGGTGCGTTTTCGTGTCGGTCAAAGACACTCACAATTTTGGCCAATTTCTGGTCTGTTTTGTGCACTATTACTCACCGTTTTGGCGTCCCAGAGCGATTTCCACGATTTACAAACCCCGGGGTGCGTTTGCGTCTCTGTCGTCAACACTCACGGTTTTGGCCAATTCTGACGCGATTCGTAGACTATTACTCATAATTTCGGGGCCCCGAAGAGATTCCATAGTGGGTTAACCCTAAGGTGCGTTTACGTGTCGGTCATCAACACTCACTGTTTTGGGGCCCTGGAGTTACTTCCACGGTTAACGAACCGTGGAGTGTGCTTACATGTCGGTCATCAATACTAGTAGTTTTGGCCAAATCTCATGCGTTTCGTGCACTATTACTCACCGTTTTGGCGTCTTAGAGCGATTTCCACGATTTACAAACCCCGGGGTGCGTTTACGTCTCTGTCGTCAACACTCAGAGTTTTGGCCAATTCTGACGCGATTTGTGGACTATTACTCATCATTTAGGGGTCCCAAAGGAATCCATAGTGGTTGAACCCTAAGGTGTGTTTACGTGTCGGTCATCAACACTCACAGTTTTTGGCCGATTCTGGACCGTTTCGTGGACTATTACTCATCGTTTTCGGGCCCCAAAGTGATTTCCACAGTTGTTTAACCCCATGATGCGCTTATGTGTCGATCATCAACAAGCGCACTTTGGGCCAATTTTGGCCCATTTCTTGCATTATTACTTAGTTTTAAGGTCCCGGAGTGATTCCCATGATTCACGAACTCCGGGGTGCGTTTACGTGTCGGTCATAAACACTCACAATTTTGGCCAATTCACGTCCGTTTCATGCACTATTACTCACCGTTTTGGCGTCCCAGAGCGATTTCCACGATTGACAATCCCCGGAGTGCGTTTGAGTGTCTGTCGTCAACACTCACAGTTTTGGCCAATTCTGACGCGATTCGTGGGCTATTACTCATCATTTAGGGGTTCCGAAGCGATTTACATAGTTGTTGAACCCCAAGGTGCGTTTACGTGTCGGTCATCAACCCTCACTGTTTTGGGGCCCCGGAGTGATTTCCACGATTAACGAACCGTGAGGTGCGTTTACATGCCGGTCATAAATACTAGTAGTTTTGGCCAATTCTGGCCCGTTTCGTCGACTATTACTCACTGTTTTGGGGCCCCGGAATGATTTCCACGATTAACGAACCCTCGGGTGCGCTTACGTGTCGGTTATGAACACTCACAGTTTTGGCCAATTCATAAAACGCGTTTTGTGGACTATTAGTCACTGTTTTCTGGTCCTGAAGTAATTTCCATAGTTGTTGAACCCGAAGGCGCGATTACGTGTCAGTCATCAACACTCACAGTTTTGGCTGATTCTGGCCCGTTTCATGGACTATTACTCACTGTTTTGGGGCCCTGGAGTGATTTCCACGGTTAACGAACCGCATGGTACATTTACGTGTCGGTCATCAACTCTCGTAGTATTGGCCGATTCTGGCCCGTTTCTTGGACTATTACTCTCTTTTAGCGTCCCGGGTGATTTCGATGATTGACGAACACCGGGGTGCATTTATGTGTTGGTCATCAAGACTCGCAGTTTTGGCCGATTCTGGCCCGTTTCTTAGAGTACTACTTAGTTTTGGGGGTCCCGGAGTGATTTCCACGATTTACGAACCCCGTGGTGCGTTTTCGTGTCGGTCAAAGACACTCACAATTCTGGCCAATTTCTGGTCTGTTTTGTGCACTATTACTCACCGTTTTGGCGTCCCAGAGCGATTTCCACGATTTACAAACCCCGGGGTGCGTTTGCGTCTCTGTCGTCAACACTCACGGTTTTGGCCAATTGTGACGCGATTCGTCGACTATTACTCATAATTTAGGGGCCCCGAAGCGATTCCATAGTGGGTTAACCCTAAGGTGCGTTTACGTGTCGGTCATCAACACTCTCTGTTTTGGGGCCCTGGAGTTACTTCCACGGTTAACGAACCGTGGGGTGTGTTTACATGTCGGTCATCAATACTAGTAGTTTTGGCCAAATCTCATGCGTTTCGTGCACTATTACTCACTGTTTTGGCGTCTTAGAGCGATTTCCACGATTTACAAACCCCGGGGTGCGTTTACATCTCTGTCGTCAACACTCAGAGTTTTGGCCAATTCTGACGCGATTTGTGGACTATTACTCATCATTTAGGGGTCCCAAAGGAATCCATAGTGGTTGAACCCTAAGGTGTGTTTACGTGTCGGTCATCAACACTCACAGTTTTTGGCCGATTCTGGACCGTTTCGTGGACTATTACTCATCGTTTTCGGGCCCCAACGTGATTACCACAGTTGTTTAACCCCATGATGCGCTTATGTGTCGATCATCAACAAGCGCACTTTGGGCCAATTTTGGCCCATTTCTTGCATTATTACTTAGTTTTAAGGTCCCGGAGTGATTCCCATGATTGACGAACTCCGGGGTGCGTTTACGTGTCGGTCATAAACACTCACAATTTTGGCCAATTCACGTCCGTTTCATGCACTATTACTCACCGTTTTGGCGTCCCAGAGCGATTTCCATGATTGACAATCGCCGGAGCGCGTTTGAGTGTCTGTCGTCAACACTCACAGTTTTGGCCAATTCTGACGCGATTCGTGGGCTATTACTCATCATTTAGGGGTTCCGAAGCGATTTCCATAGTTGTTGAACCCCAAGGTGCGTTTACGTGTCGGTCATCAACACTCACTGTTTTGGGGCCCCGGAGTGATTTCCACGATTAACGAACCGTGAGGTGCGTTTACATGCCGGTCATAAATACTAGTAGTTTTGGCCAATTCTGGCCCGTTTCGTCGACTATTACTCACTGTTTTGGGGCCCCGGAATGATTTCCACGATTAACGAACCCCCGGGTGCGCTTACGTGTCGGTTATGAACACTCACAGTTTTGGCCAATTCATAAAACGCGTTTTGTGGACTATTAGTCACTGTTTTCTGGTCCTGAAGTAATTTCCGTAGTTGTTGAACCCGAAGGCGCGATTACGTGTCAGTCATCAACACTCACAGTTTTGGCTGATTCTGGCCCGTTTCATGGACTATTACTCACTGTTTTGGGGCCCTGGAGTGATTTCCACGGTTAACGAACCGCATGGTACATTTACGTGTCGGTCATCAACTCTCGTAGTATTGGCCGATTCTGGCCCGTTTCTTGGACTATTACTCTGTTTTAGCGTCCCGGGTGATTTCGATGATTGACGAACACCGGGGTGCATTTATGTGTCGGTCATCAAGACTCGCAGTTTTGGCCGATTCTGGCCCGTTTCTTAGAGTACTACTTAGTTTTGGGGGTCCCGGAGTGATTTCCACGATTTACGAACCCCGTGGTGCGTTTTCGTGTCGGTCAAAGACACTCACAATTTTGGCCAATTTCTGGTCTGTTTTGTGCACTATTACTCACCGTTTTGGCGTCCCAGAGCGATTTCCACGATTTACAAACCCCGGGGTGCGTTTGCGTCTCTGTCGTCAACACTCACGGTTTTGGCCAATTCTGACGCGATTCGTAGACTATTACTCATAATTTAGGGGCCCCGAAGCGATTCCATAGTGGGTTAACCCTAAGGTGCGTTTACGTGTCGGTCATCAACACTCTCTGTTTTGGGGCCCTGGAGTTACTTCCACGGTTAACGAACCGTGGGGTGTGTTTACATGTCGGTCATCAATACTAGTAGTTTTGGCCAAATCTCATGCGTTTCGTGCACTATTACTCACCGTTTTGGCGTCTTAGAGCGATTTCCACGATTTACAAACCCCGGGGTGCGTTTACGTCTCTGTCGTCAACACTCAGAGTTTTGGCCAATTCTGACGCGATTTGTGGACTATTACTCATCATTTAGGGGTCCCAAAGGAATCCATAGTGGTTGAACCCTAAGGTGTGTTTACGTGTCGGTCATCAACACTCATAGTTTTTGGCCGATTCTGGACCATTTCGTGGACTATTACTCATCGTTTTCGGGCCCCAAAGTGATTTCCACAGTTGTTTAACCCCATGATGCGCTTATGTGTCGATCATCAACAAGCGCACTTTGGGCCAATTTTGGCCCATTTCTTGCATTATTACTTAGTTTTAGGGTCCCGGAGTGATTCCCATGATTGACGAACTCCGGTGTGCGTTTACGTGTCGGTCATAAACACTCACAATTTTGGCCAATTCACGTCCGTTTCGTGCACTATTACTCACCGTTTTGGCGTCCCAGAGCGATTTCCACGATTGACAATCCCCGGAGTGCGTTTGAGTGTCTGTCGTCAACACTCACAGTTTTGGCCAATTCTGACGCGATTCGTGGGCTATTACTCATCATTTAGGGGTTCCGAAGCGATTTCCATAGTTGTTGAACCCCAAGGTGCGTTTACGTGTCGGTCATCAACACTCACTGTTTTGGGGCCCCGGAGTGATTTCCACGATTAACGAACCGTGAGGTGCGTTTACATGCCGGTCATAAATACTAGTAGTTTTGGCCCATTCTGGCCCGTTTCGTCGACTATTACTCACTGTTTTGGGGCCCCGGAATGATTTCCACGATTAACGAACCCCCGGGTGCGCTTACGTGTCGGTTATGAACACTCACAGTTTTGGCCAATTCATAAAACGCGTTTTGTGGACTATTAGTCACCGTTTTCTGGTCCTGAAGTAATTTCCATAGTTGTTGAACCCGAAGGTGCGATTACGTGTCAGTCATCAACACTCACAGTTTTGGCTGATTCTGGCCCGTTTCATGGACTATTACTCACTGTTTTGGGGCCCTGGAGTGATTTCCACGGTTAACGAACCGCATGGTACATTTACGTGTCGGTCATCAACTCTCGTAGTATTGGCCGATTCTGGCCCGTTTCTTGGACTATTACTCTGTTTTAGCGTCCCGGCGTGATTTCGATGATTGACGAACACCGGGGTGCATTTATGTGTCCGTCATCAAGACTCGCAGTTTTGGCCGATTCTGGCCCGTTTCTTAGAGTACGACTTAGTTTTGGGGGTCCCGGAGTGATTTCCACGATTTACGAACCCCGTGGTGCGTTTTCGTGTCGGTCAAAGACACTCACAATTTTGGCCAATTTCTGGTCTGTTTCGTGCACTATTACTCACCGTTTTGGCATCCCAGAGGGATTTCCACGATTTACAAACCCCGGGGTGCGTTTGCGTCTCTGTCGTCAACACTCACGGTTTTGTCCAATTCTGACGCGATTCGTAGACTATTACTCATCATTTAGGGGCCCTGAAGCGATTCCGTAGTGGGTTAACCCTAAGGTGCCTTTACGTGTCGGTCATCAACACTCACTGTTTTGGGGCCCCGGAGTTATTTCCACGATTAACGAACCGCGGGGTGTGTTTAGATGTCGGTCATCAATACTAGTAGTTTTGGCCAAATCTCACCCGTTTCGTGGACTATTACTCACCGTTTTGGGGCCCCAAAGTGATTTCCACGGTTGTTTAACCCCATGGTGCGCTTACGTGTCGATCATCAACAAGCGCACTATGGGCCGATTTTGGCCCATTGCATGCACTATTACTCACCGTTGGGCGTCCTAGAGCAATTTCCAAGATTCACAATCCCCGGGGTGCGTTTATGTGTCTGTCGTCAACACTGACAATTTTGGCCAATTCTGACGCGATTCGTGGGCTATTACTCACTGTTTTGGGGCCCCGGAATGATTTCCACGATCCGGGCCCGTTTCGTGGAACCCGAAGGCGTGATTACGTGTCAGTCATCAACACTCACAGTTTTGGCTGATTCTGGCCCGTTTCATGGACTATTACTCACTGTTTTGGGGCCCTGGAGTGATTTCCACGGTTAACGAACCGCATGGTACATTTACGTGTCGGTCATCAACTCTCGTAGTATTGGCCGATTCTGGCCCGTTTCTTGGACTATTACTCTGTTTTAGCGTTCCGGCGTGATTTCGATGATTGACGAACACCGGGGTGCATTTATGTGTCCGTCATCAAGACTCGCAGTTTTGGCCGATTCTGGCCCGTTTCTTAGAGTACTACTTAGTTTTGGGGTCCCAGAGTGATTTCCACGATTTACGAACCCCGTGGTGCGTTTTCGTGTCGGTCAAAGACACTCACAATTTTGGCCAATTTCTGGTCTGTTTCGTGCACTATTACTCACCGTTTTGGCGTCCCAGAGCGATTTCCACGATTTACAAACCCCGGGGTGCGTTTGCGTCTCTGTCGTCAACACTCACGGTTTTGGCCAATTCTGACGCGATTCGTAGACTATTACTCATCATTTAGGGGCCCTGAAGCGATTCCGTAGTGGGTTAACCCTAAGGTGCGTTTACGTGTCGGTCATCAACACTCACTGTTTTGGGGCCCCGGAGTTATTTCCACGATTAACGAACCGCGGGGTGTGTTTACATGTCGGTCATCAATACTAGTAGTTTTGGCCAAATCTCACCCGTTTCGTGGACTATTACTCACCGTTTTGGGGCCCCAAAGTTATTTCCACGGTTGTTTGACCCCATGGTGCGCTTACGTGTCGATCATCAACAAGCGCACTATGGGCCGATTTTGGCCCATTGCATGCACTATTACTCACCGTTGGGCGTCCTAGAGCAATTTCCAAGATTCACAATCCCCGGGGTGCGTTTATGTGTCTGTCGTCAACACTCACAATTTTGGCCAATTCTGACGCGATTCGTGGGCTATTACTCACTGTTTTGGGGCCCCGGAATGATTTCCACGATTCGGGCCCGTTTCGTGGAACCCGAAGGCGCGATTACGTGTCAGTCATCAACACTCACAGTTTTGGCTGATTCTGGCCCGTTTCATGGACTATTACTCACTGTTTTGGGGCCCTGGAGTGATTTCCACGGTTAACGAACCGCATGGTACATTTACGTGTCGGTCATCAACTCTCGTAGTATTGGCCGATTCTGGCCCGTTTCTTGGACTATTACTCTGTTTTAGCGTCCCGGCGTGATTTCGATGATTGACGAACACCGGGGTGCATTTATGTGTCGGTCATCAAGACTCGCAGTTTTGGCCGATTCTGGCCCGTTTCTTAGACTACTACTTAGTTTTGGGGGTGCCGGAGTGATTTCCACGATTTACGAACCCCGTGGTGCGTTTTCGTGTCGGTCAAAGACACTCACAATTTTGGCCAATTTCTGGTCTGTTTCGTGCACTATTACTCACCGTTTTGGCGTCCCAGAGCGATTTCCACGATTTACAAACCCCGGGGTGCGTTTGCGTCTCTGTCGTCAACACTCACGGTTTTGGCCAATTCTGACGCGATTCGTAGACTATTACTCATCATTTAGGGGCCCCGAAGCGATTCCATAGTGGGTTAACCCTAAGGTGCGTTTACGTGTTGGTCATCAACACTCACTGTTTTGGGGCCCTGGAGTTATTTCCACGATTAACGAACCGTGGGGTGTGTTTACATGTCGGTCATCATTACTAGTAGTTTTGGCCAAATCTCATCCGTTTCGTGCACTATTACTCACCGTTTTGGCGTCATAGAGCGATTTCCACGATTTACAAACCCCGGGGTGCGTTCGCATCTCTGTCGTCAACACTCAGAGTTTTGGCCAATTCTGACGCGATTTGTGGACTATTACTCATCATTTAGGGGTCCCAAAGGATTCCATAGTGGTTGAACCCTAAGGTGTGTTTACGTGTCGGTCATCAACACTCACAGTTTTTGGCCGATTCTGGACCGTTTCGTGGACTATTACTCATTGTTTTGGGGCCCCAAAGTGATTTCCACGGTTGTTTAACCCCATGATGCGCTTACGTGTCGATCATCAACAAGCGCACTTTGGGCCAATTTTGGCCCATTTCTTGCATTGTTACTTAGTTTTAGGGTCCCGGAGTGATTCCCACGATTGACGAACTCCGGGGTGCGTTTATGTGTCGGTCATAAACACTCACAATTTTGGCCAATTCACGTCCGTTTCTTGCACTATTACTCACCGTTTTGGCGTCCCAGAGCGATTTCCACGATTGACAATCCCCGAAGTGCGTTTGAGTGTCTGTCGTCAACACTCACAGTTTTGGCCAATTCTGATGCGATTCGTGGGCTATTACTCATCATTTAGGGGTTCCGAAGCGATTTCCATAGTTGTTGAACCCCAAGGAGCGTTTACGTGTCGGTCATCAACACTCACTGTTTTGGGGCCCCGGAGTGATTTGCACGATTAACGAACCGTGAGGTGCGTTTACATGCCGGTCATAAATACTAGTAGTTTTGGCCAATTCTGGCACGTTTCGTCGACTATTACTCACTGTTTTGGGGCCCCGGAATGATTTCCACGATTAACGAACCCCCGGGTGCGCTTACGTGTCGGTTATGAACACTCACAGTTTTGGCCAATTCTAACGCGTTTTGTGGACTATTAGTCACCGTTTTCTGGTCCTGAAGTAATTTCCATAGTTGTTGAACCCGCAGGCGCGATTACGTGTCAGTCATCAACACTCACAGTTTTGGCTGATTCTGCCCCTTTTCGTGGACTATTACTCACTGTTTTGGGGCCCTGGAGTGATTTCCACGGTTAATGAACCGCATGGTACATTCACGTGTCGGTCATCAACTCTCGTAGTATTGGCCGACTCTGGCCCGTTTCTTGGACTATTACTCTGTTTTTGCATCCCGGCGTGATTTCGATGATTGACGAACACCGGGGTGCATTTGTGTGTTGGTCATCAAGACTCGCAGTTTTGGCCGATTCTGGCCCGTTTCTTAGAGTACTACTTAGTTTTGGGCGTCCCGGAGTGATTTCCACGATTTATGAACCCCGTGGTGCGTTTTCGTGTCGGTCAAAGACACTCACAATTTTGGCCAATTTCTAGTCCGTTTCGTGCACTATTACTCACCGTTTTGGCATCCCAGAGCGATTTCCACGATTTACAAATCCCGGAGTGCGTTTGCGTCTCTGTCGTCAATACTCACAGTTTTGGCCAATTCTGACGCGATTCATGGACTATTACTCATCATTTAGGGGTCCCGAAGCGATTCCATATTGGTTGAACCCGAAGGTGCGTTTACGTGTCAGCCATCAACACTCACAGTTTTAGCCGATTCTGGCCCGTTTCGTGGACTATTACTCACCGTTTTGGGGCCGCAAAGTGATTTCCACGGTTGTTTAACCCCATGGTGCGCTTACGTGTCGATCATCAACAAGCGCACTTTGGGCCGATTTTGGCCCATCTCTTGCATAATTACTTAGTTTTAGGGTCCCGGAGTGATTTCCACGATTGACAAACCCCGGGGTGCGTTTACGTGTCGGTCATAAACACTCACAATTTTGGCCAATTCTCGTCCATTTCGTGCACTATTACTCACCGTTTTGGCTTCCCAGAGCGATTTCCACGATTGACAATCCCCGGAGTGCGTTTGCGTGTCTGTCATCAACACTCACAGTTTTGGCCAATTCTGACGCGGCTCGTGGGCTATTACTTACCATTTAGGGGTCCCGAAGCGATTTCCATAGTTGTTGAACCCCAAGGTGCGTTTACGTGTCGGTCATCAACACTCACTGTTTTGGGGCCCTGGAGATTTCCATGATTAACGAACCGCAGGGTGCGTTTACATATCGGTCATCAATACTAGTAGTTTTGGCCAATTCTGGCCCGTTTCGTGGACAATTACTCACTGTTTTGGGGCCTCGGAATGATTTCCACGATTAACGAACACCCGGGTGCGCTTACGTGTCGGTTATGAACACTCACAGTTTTGGCCAATTCTAACGCGTTTTGTGGACTATTAGTCACCGTTTTCTGGCCCTGAAGTGATTTCCATAGTTGTTGAACCCCAAGGCGCACTTACGTGTCAGTCATCAACACTCGTAGTTTTGGCTGATTCTGGCCCGTTTCATGGACTATTACTCTCTGTTTTGGGGCCCCAGAGTGATTTCCACGATTAAAGAACCGAAGGGTGCATTTACGTGTCGGTCATCAACTCTCGCAGTTTTGGCTGATTCTGGCCCATTTCTTGGACTATTACTCTGTTTTTGGGTCCCGGCGTGATTTCCATGATTGACGAACACCGGGGTGCGTTTATGTGTCAGTCATCAACACCGATTCTGGCCCGTTTCTTAGAGTACTACTTAGTTTTGGGGGTCCCGGAGTGATTTCCACGATTTACGAACCCCGTGGTGCGTTTTCGTGTCAGTCAATGACACTCACAATTTTGGCCAATTTCTGGTCCATTTCGTGCACTATTACTCACCGTTTTGGCGTCGCAGAGCAATTTCCACGATTTACAAACCCCAGGGTGCGTTTGCGTCTCTGTCGTCAACACTCACAGTTTTGGCCAATTCTGACGTGATTCGTGGACTATTACTCATCATTTAGGGGTCCCGAAGCAATTCCATAGTGGGTTAACCCTAAGGTGCGTTTACGGGTCGGTCATCAACACTCACAGTTTTGGTCAATTCTGGCCCGTTTCGTGGACTATTACTCACCATTTTGGGGCCCCAAAGTGATTTCCACGGTTGTTTAACTCCATGGTGCGCTTACGTGTCGATCATCAACAAGCGCACTTTGGGCCGATTTTGGCCCATTTCTTGCATTATTACTTAATTTTAGGGTCCCGGAGTGATTACCACGATTGACGAACTCAAGGGTGCGTTTACGTGTCGGTCACAAACACTCACAATTTTGGCCAATTCTCGTCCGTTTCGTGCACTATTACTCACACGTTTTCGCGTCGTAGAGCGATTTCCACGATTGACAATCCCCAGAGTGCGTTTGCGTGTATGTCCTCAACACTCGCAGTTTTGGCCAATTCTGACGCGATTCGTGGGCTATTACTCACCATTTAGGGGTCCCGAAGCGATTTCCATAGTTGTTGAACCCTAAGGTGCGTTTACGTGTCAGTCATCAACACTCACTGTTTTGGGGCCCCGGAGTTATTTCCATGATTAACGAACCGCGGGGTGCGTTTACATGTCTATCATCAATACTAGTAGTTTTGGCCAATTCTGGCCCGTTTCGTGGACTATTACTCACTGTTTTGGGGCCCCGGAATGATTTGCACGATTAACGAACCCCCGGGTGCGCTTACGTGTTGATTATGAACACTGACAGTTTTGGCCAATTCTAACGCGTTTTGTGTACTATTAGTCACCATTTTCTGGTCCTGAAGTGATTTACAAAGTTGTTGAACCCCAAGGCGCGCTTACGTGTCAGTCATCAGCACTCACAGTTTTGGCTGATTCTGGCCCGTTTCATGGACTATTACTCACTGTTTTGGGCCCTGGAGTGATTTCCACGGTTAACGAACCGCAGTGTGCATTTACGTGTCGGTCATCAACTCTCGCCGTTTTGGCCGATTCTGGCCCGTTTCTTGGACTATTACTCTACTTTTGGGTCCCGGTGGGATTTCCATGATTGACGAAGACCGGGGTGCGTTTATGTGTTGGTCATGAACACTCACAGTTTTTGCCGATTCTGGCCTGTTTCTTAGAGTACTACTTAGTTTTGGGGGTCCCGGAGTGATTTCCACGATTTACGAACCCCGTGGTGCGTTTTCGTGTCAGTCAATGACACTCACAATTTTGGCCAATTTCTGGTCCATTTCGTGCACTATTACTCACCGTTTTGGCGTCGCAGAGCAATTTCCACGATTTACAAACCCCAGGGTGCGTTTGCGTCTCTGTCGTCAACACTCACAGTTTTGGCCAATTCTGACGTGATTCGTGGACTATTACTCATCATTTAGGGGTCCCGAAGCAATTCCATAGTGGGTTAACCCTAAGGTGCGTTTACGGGTCGGTCATCAACACTCACAGTTTTGGTCAATTCTGGCCCGTTTCGTGGACTATTACTCACCATTTTGGGGCCCCAAAGTGATTTCCACGGTTGTTTAACTCCATGGTGCGCTTACGTGTCGATCATCAACAAGCGCACTTTGGGCCGATTTTGGCCCATTTCTTGCATTATTACTTAATTTTAGGGTCCCGGAGTGATTACCACGATTGACGAACTCAAGGGTGCGTTTACGTGTCGGTCACAAACACTCACAATTTTGGCCAATTCTCGTCCGTTTCGTGCACTATTACTCACACGTTTTCGCGTCGTAGAGCGATTTCCACGATTGACAATCCCCAGAGTGCGTTTGCGTGTATGTCCTCAACACTCGCAGTTTTGGCCAATTCTGACGCGATTCGTGGGCTATTACTCACCATTTAGGGGTCCCGAAGCGATTTCCATAGTTGTTGAACCCTAAGGTGCGTTTACGTGTCAGTCATCAACACTCACTGTTTTGGGGCCCCGGAGTTATTTCCATGATTAACGAACCGCGGGGTGCGTTTACATGTCTATCATCAATACTAGTAGTTTTGGCCAATTCTGGCCCGTTTCGTGGACTATTACTCACTGTTTTGGGGCCCCGGAATGATTTGCACGATTAACGAACCCCCGGGTGCGCTTACGTGTTGATTATGAACACTGACAGTTTTGGCCAATTCTAACGCGTTTTGTGTACTATTAGTCACCATTTTCTGGTCCAGAAGTGATTTACAAAGTTGTTGAACCCCAAGGCGCGCTTACGTGTCAGTCATCAGCACTCACAGTTTTGGCTGATTCTGGCCCGTTTCATGGACTATTACTCACTGTTTTGGGCCCTGGAGTGATTTCCACGGTTAACGAACCGCAGTGTGCATTTACGTGTCGGTCATCAACTCTCGCCGTTTTGGCCGATTCTGGCCCGTTTCTTGGACTATTACTCTACTTTTGGGTCCCGGTGGGATTTCCATGATTGACGAAGACCGGGGTGCGTTTATGTGTTGGTCATGAACACTCACAGTTTTTGCCGATTCTGGCCTGTTTCTTAGAGTACTACTTAGTTTTGGGGGTCCCGGAGTGATTTCCACGATTTACGAACCCCGTGGCGTGTTTTCGTGTCAGTCAATGACACTCACAATTTTGGCCAATTTCTGGTCCATTTCGTGCACTATTACTCACCGTTTTGGCGTCGCAGAGCAATTTCCACGATTTACAAACCCCAGGGTGCGTTTGCGTCTCTGTCGTCAACACTCACAGTTTTGGCCAATTCTGACGTGATTCGTGGACTATTACTCATCATTTAGGGGTCCCGAAGCAATTCCATAGTGGGTTAACCCTAAGGTGCGTTTACGGGTCGGTCATCAACACTCACAGTTTTGGTCAATTCTGGCCCGTTTCGTGGACTATTACTCACCATTTTGGGGCCCCAAAGTGATTTCCACGGTTGTTTAACTCCATGGTGCGCTTACGTGTCGATCATCAACAAGCGCACTTTGGGCCGATTTTGGCCCATTTCTTGCATTATTACTTAATTTTAGGGTCCCGGAGTGATTACCACGATTGACGAACTCAAGGGTGCGTTTACGTGTCGGTCATAAACACTCACAATTTTGGCCAATTCTCGTCCGTTTCGTGCACTATTACTCACACGTTTTCGCGTCGTAGAGCGATTTCCACGATTGACAATCCCCAGAGTGCGTTTGCGTGTATGTCTTCAACACTCGCAGTTTTGGCCAATTCTGACGCGATTCGTGGGCTATTACTCACCATTTAGGGGTCCCGAAGCGATTTCCATAGTTGTTGAACCCTAAGGTGCGTTTACGTGTCAGTCATCAACACTCACTGTTTTGGGGCCCCGGAGTTATTTCCATGATTAACGAACCGCGGGGTGCGTTTACATGTCTATCATCAATACTAGTAGTTTTGGCCAATTCTGGCCCGTTTCGTGGACTATTACTCACTGTTTTGGGGCCCCGGAATGATTTGCACGATTAACGAACCCCCGGGTGCGCTTACGTGTTGATTATGAACACTGACAGTTTTGGCCAATTCTAACGCGTTTTGTGTACTATTAGTCACCATTTTCTGGTCCTGAAGTGATTTACAAAGTTGTTGAACCCCAAGGCGCGCTTACGTGTCAGTCATCAGCACTCACAGTTTTGGCTGATTCTGGCCCGTTTCATGGACTATTACTCACTGTTTTGGGCCCTGGAGTGATTTCCACGGTTAACGAACCGCAGTGTGCATTTACGTGTCGGTCATCAACTCTCGCCGTTTTGGCCGATTCTGGCCCGTTTCTTGGACTATTACTCTACTTTTGGGTCCCGGTGGGATTTCCATGATTGACGAAGACCGGGGTGCGTTTATGTGTTGGTCATGAACACTCACAGTTTTTGCCGATTCTGGCCTGTTTCTTAGAGTACTACTTAGTTTTGGGGGTCCCGGATTGATTTCCATGATATACGAACTCCGTGGTGCGTTTACGTGTCGGTCAATGACACTCACAATTTTGGCCAATTTCTGGTCCCTTTCGTGCACCATTACTCACCGTTTTGGCGCCCCACAGCGATTTCCACGATTTACAATCCCCGGGGTGCGTTTGTGTCTTTGTCGTCAACACTCACAGTTTTGGCCAATTCTGACGTGATTCGTTGACTATTACTCATTATTTAGGGGTCCCGAAGCGATTCCATAGTGGTTGAACCCTAAGGTGCGTTTACGTGTCGATCATCAACACTCACAGTTTTGGCCAATTCTGGCCCGTTTCATGGACTATTACTCATCGTTTTGGGGGCCCGAAAGTGATTTCCACGGTTGTTTAACCCCATGGTGCGCTTACGTGTCGATCATCAACAAGCACACTTTGGGCCGATTTTGGCCCATTTCTTGCATTATTACTTAGTTTTAGGGTCCCGCGGTGATTTCCACGATTGACGAACCCTGGGGTGCATTTACGTCTCGGTCATAAACACTCACAATTTTGGCAAATACTCGTCCGTTTCGTGCACTATTACTCATCGTTTTGGCGCCCCAGAGCGATTTCCACGATTGACAATCCCCGGAGTGCGTTTGCGTGTATGTCGTCAACACTCACAGTTTTGGCCAATTCAGACGCGATTCGGGCTATTACTCACCATTTAGGGGTCCCGAAGCGATTTCCATAGTTGTTGAACCCCAAGGTGCGTTTACGTGTCGGTCATCAACACTCACTATTTTCGGGCCCCGGAGTGATTTCCACGATTAACGAACCGCGGGGTGCGTTTACATGTCAGTCATCAATACTAGTAGTTTTGGCCAATTCTGGCCCGTTTCGTGGACTATTACTCACTGTTTTGGGGCCCCAGAATGATTTCAACGATTAACGAACCCCTGGGTGCGCTTACGTGTCGGTTATGAACACTCATAGTTTTGGCCAATTCTAACGCGTTTTGTGGACTATTAGTCCCCGTTTTCTGGTCCTGAAGTGATTTCCATAGTTGTTGTACCCCAAGGTGCGCTTACGTGTCAGCCATCAACACTCACAGTTTTGGCTGATTCTGGCTCGTTTCATGGACTATTACTCACTGTTTTGGGGACCCAGAGTGATTTCCACGGTTAACGAACCGCAGGGTGCATTTACATGTCGGTCATCAACTCTCGCAGTTTTGGACGATTATGGCCCGTTTCTTGGACTATTACTCTGTTTTTGGGTCCCGGCGTGATTTCCATGATTGACGAACACCGGGGTGCGTTTATGTGTCAGTCATCAAGACTCATAGTTTTGGCCGATTCTGGCCCGTTTCCTAGAGTACTACTTACTTTTGGGGGTCCCGGAGTGATTTCCACGATTTACGAACCCCGTGGTGCGTTTTCGTGTCAGTCAATGACACTCACAATTTTGGCCAATTTCTGGTCCGTTTTGTGCACTATTACTCACCGTTTTGGCGTCCCAGAGGAATTTCCACAATTTACAAACCCCGGGGTGCGTTTGCGTCTCTGTCGTCAACACTCACAGTTTTGGCCAATTCTGACGCGATTCGTGGACTATTACTCATCATTTAGGGGTCCCGAAGCGATTCCATAGTGGGTTAACCCTAAGGTGCGTTTACGTGTCGGTCATCAACACTCACAGTTTTCGTCGATTCTGGCCCGTTTCGTGGACTATTACTCACCGTATTGGGGCCCCAAAGTGATTTCCACGGTTGTTTAACTCCATGGTGCGCTTACGTGTCGATCATCAACAAGCGCACTTTGGGCCGATTTTGGCCCATTTCTTGCATTGTTACTTAATTTTAGGGTCCCGGAGTGATTACCACGATTGACTAACTCAAGGGCGCGTTTACATGTCGGTCATAAACACTCACAATTTTGGCCAATTCTCGTCCGTTTCATGCACTATTACTCACACGTTTTGGCGTCATAGAGAGATTTCCACGATTGACAATCCTCGGAGTGAGTTTGCGTGTCTGTCCTCAACACTCGCAGTTTTGGCCAATTCTGACGCGATTCGTGGGCTATTACTCACCATTTAGGGGTCCCGAAGCGATTTCCATAGTTGTTGAACCCAAAGGTGCGTTTACGTGTCAGTCATCAACACTCACTGTTTTGGGGCCCCGGAGTTATTTCCATGATTAACGAACCGCGGGGTGCGTTTACATGTCTGTCATCAATACTAGTAGTTTTGGCCAATTCTGGCCCGTTTCGTGGACTATTACTCACTGTTTTGGGGCCCCGGAATGATTTCCACGATTAACGAACCCCCGGGTGCACTTACGTGTCGGTTATGAACACTCACAGTTTTGGCCAATTCTAACGCGTTTTGTGGACTATTAGTCACCATTTTGTGGTCCTGAAGTGATTTACAAAGTTGTTGAACCCCAAGGCGCGCTTACGTGTCAGTCATCAGCACTCACAGTTTTGGCTGATTCTGGCCCGTTTCATGGACTATTACTCACTGTTTTGGGCCCTGGAGTGATTTCCACGGTTAACGAACCGCAGGGTGCATTTACGTGTCGGTCATCAACTCTCGCCGTTTGGCCGATTCTGGCCCGTTTCTTGGACTATTACTCTACTTTTGGGTACCGGTGGGATTTCCATGATTGACGAAGACCGGGGTGCGTTTATGTGTCGGTCATGAAGACTCACAGTTTTGGCCGATTCTGGCCTGTTTCTTAGAGTACTACTTAGTTTTGGGGGTCCCGGATTGATTTCCACGATATACGAACCCCGTGGTGCGTTTACGTGTCGGTCAATGACACTCACAATTTTGGCCAATTTCTGGTCCGTTTCATGCACCATTACTCACCGTTTTGGCGCCCCAGAGCGATTTCCACGATTTACAATCCCCGGGGTGCGTTTGTGTCTTTGTCGTCAACACTCACAGTTTTGGCCAATTCTGACGCGATTCATGGACTATTACTCATCATTTAGGGGTCCCGAAGTGATTCCATAGTGGTTGAACCCTAAGGTGTGTTTACGTGTCGATCATCAACACTCACAGTTTTGGCCGATTCTGGCCCGTTTCATGGACTATTACTCACCGTTTTG